>NW_026057580.1:86352170-86501738 GCF_023721935.1 Panthera uncia
TAAATAAATAAATAAATAAATAAATAAACATTAAAAAAATAAATAAATAAAAATTAAAAAAAAAAAAAAAAGAGTATCATGGTCTACCGACTAAGCCAGCCAGGCACCCCGGGGGCACTCACATTTTTAACATGTTAAAATTTTGTTGTAAGGTATAAAATTTATATCTTACCAAAATTATTCAGAGCTATCTGCCAAATTGATAAGATATTTCATTTCTCCTACCCACAGACAACTAATAAATTACTATCAACTCATGTTGCTAAACACTCAAAAAAAAAATTGAAAGCGGCAGTGTAAAGAAGCCCGTCCTTTATCGCATAAACACGACGTCAAAAGTAGTCAGACCACAGCTGCAAAGTTAATGTACCTATGAATTCTCTCTATACCTCATCCCTGTTCCGTATTTTTTTAATTTATTTTTTATTTTTTTTTTAACGTTTATTTATTTTTGAGACAGAGACAGAGCATGAACGGGGGAGGGTCAGAGAGAGAGAGACACAGAATCTGAAACAGGCTCCAGGCTCCCAGCTGTCAGCACAGAGCCTGACGTGGGGCTTGAACCCACGGACCTTGAGATCATGACTTGAGCCGAAGTCGGCGGCTCAACCGACTGAGCCACCCAGGCGCCCCTCTGTTCCGTATTTTAAAAGGAACTGTGTTGAACTTGCGCAGAAGAATTTGGAAAAATGAACTGCCAGTTTTACAAAGTATCATCTATTAGCACACAATAATAAATGGAGTATTCTGTCATGTTTCCCTGCTCAGTTCTGTTTTTCTTATTTTAAGTTACATTCTTAGCTAACAACAATAATATACCTAGTTAATTATCTCTCCTGCCTACACCCTGGTACACTGAATCATCTAGTCCATGCCTGCTTTGCATGGAGAGAAGATTTGGCTCTTTTTCAGTTCTCATAATAAGAGGGGACAGTCAACCCAGATAATTCAGGACAAATGTTCCACTGGGGCCTTGAAGCGTCTTGTTTATTATCCATATTAGTCACATTAACTAAATCATGGCCAAATTCCATTTTGTCCTGTGTGATATTGAGGCAACCATAATGTTTTATTAGTCTACGTAAATTTATTTTTACCTGATTAGTTTGCCACAGTACAGGGCAAGCACCATTCATTTAAAAAAAACGGCAGGGTCAGAAACTGAGCACATTTTTGTAAGATATGGGTTCTCCATCTTATACATTCCTAAACAAGTTAAATAAATTTAACAAGTGATAATAATTCATGTTTTTCCTATTGACTTTCTTCCCATGACCAAATCAATAAAAACACAATTAAGACATGCATCTCGTTTGAGCAAATATCTTGTTAATCATGGTCTCTCAGTATCAGCACTATTGACATTTGGGGCCAGATAATTCTTTGTTGTGAGGAGCTGTCCTGTGCATTATTGGATGTTTAGTAGCACCCCTGGCCTCTGCTTGTTCAATGCCAGTAGCAATCTTGCCCACCAGGTTAGTTAGGATAAACAAAAATGTCTCTGGACATTGCAAAAATTCCACCCCATCCCCCATTAAAAACCACTGCATAAACTTTACATTGTGGGGGGATATTGGCATTTTTCACCTTCCAACTCTTCAGTTCACTGTTAGGGATATGATCTCAGGATTTGTCTATGCAGACCCAGCCAGTAGAACATGACATTTTTCCTATTCTACAAATACTATGAATTAATAATCTGAGATATTCAGCAGCTGTTCTGGTCTGTTTTCTCACTCTACCCTCAATTATCCTCAGGCAGCAACATAAAAGCTACCATTTACCCAGAGACTAAGAGGACAATTTTCAACAATCATTAAAGATATCAAATTCTATGTTCCTCAGGCTTTAAAGCTATTGGTGGAGAAGGCAAAAAGCAAGTTTAGATCGACACTTCAATCTCCTTAATGACTAGAACTGCATCGATGCTATATTTGAAATAAGCAATATAAATTTTGTAACCAGTTTACGTATAACATTTACATTTCAAGAACCTCTTGATGTATATAAAATCTCAATGTTGCTAGTAAATTGATCCCCAAGTGATTCAATAGAACTCTATAATTTACACGTCTACCATCATTACAAAGTACCTTAGAGCCGGGTGCCTGGGTGACTTACTCAGTTAAGAGTCCAACTTCAGCTCAGGTCATGATCTCATAGATCGTGAGTTCAAACCCTGCGTAGGGCTTTGTGCTGACAGCCTGGAACCTGCTTCGGGTTCTGTGTCTCCGTCTCTCTCACTGCTCCTCCCCTGTTTGTGCTCTGTCTCTCTTTAAAAAAAAAAAAGATAAACATTAAAAATGTTTTTAAAATGTTTTAGATCTGAAATGAATAATTCAAGCACACAATGTTTTTCTTGACCCTTTGATAGAGATGGGTTTTGTTTCCAAAAGCAGGTTGAGTGCTAGGGCTTTCACATAAATCTGAACGCTGTTCTTGTGTATCATTTATTTAGGCTTCTTTTCAAAAATCCCAATATGTGGCTCAATGTCATTTGCACATCAATATCCTTAGATCGCCTCTGCAGCTTCTGACTCAGTGCTTTGAAGTAATTTTATGAAGCATGTGGGAACAGTCTCTACGCACAGTCTGTAAGCATCCACTATGTGTGGATAACAAAGTCAACTAGAAACACGAACACAAAGAGTTAAATGCATGTCTATACGAATATGGACCTATTAGATAGTGTCCATTCCATAAATATGACAACAGAATTTTATGACTCTAAATAAACAGACTTGTTAAAAAGGATAAATATTTAGCACTGTCTGTGAAAAAATGATTCACATATTTTTTATAGGTACAGAGACAGAAGCATGAGGTTAGAAATAGAAATAGAAGTGATATAGCAAAGATGTATGCCTTCCTAACACAAGCCACAGAGCTGATGTGGAGGTAAGATGTTGCACAGAAAGGGATTTCAACTATTTGGCTTATGAAAGTCTCTTCCGTTAAAAGCAGACTAATAATTTTTACTTGCCTTGCTGAGAATTCCAAGACTAAGGAAGGAACCAGGGAAAGGCCTCACTCTCCAGGATACAAGATAATGCATCAAAGATGTGACATTGTGCAAAGCCATTTCCTTCACATACATTTTCACAAGGTTGCTTCCCAATTTTGACCAATCTCCATAGGGAAGATCCATGCAAGAGATAGACATTTGGGAGTAGGTGACTATACCTAGCTTAGGGGTTGCAAGAGCCAAAGAAGGGAAAGTCTCCGTATAAAATCTATATATTTTGCTGGAACTTATAAAAGTAGATTTCCAACAGCCAAGAGGGGATGGAAAGGTGAGAGGACATGGATAGAGGAAAAAGAAGATAGCTCATGGGCACTTGGGTGGCTCAGTCGGTTAAGTGGCCGACTCTTGATTTCGGCTCAGGTCATGAATCTAACAGTTGTGAGACTGAGCCCCAAGTGGGCCCTGTGCTAGACGTGGTGCCTGCTTGGGATTCTCTCTCTCCCTCTCTGTCTCTGCCCCTCCCCTGCTTGTTCTCTCCCCCTCTCTCTTTCAAAATAAACAAATAAACATTGAAAAAAAAAGATTAAGATTGCGCAAGATATTTGGGGGTGTGGGTTCTATAAAGCTAAATTCTGATGGTACAATGAGGAAGGTTATGTAAGGACTTTTAAAACACCAGTGTGATGGCTCACAGCTGTGGACACACTCAGAAATGGCAAAAGACAAAGATGAAGGCAAAGGGAGGAAACAGCAATTAAGTTAGTGAGATTCAATAAAATGAGCTGCAGTCCATTATAACACTAAGGATAAAAAGGTGTTCAGACCATGGACAGGAGAGGGTCACATCTTGGGTCATGTGGCATAATTTTAACATAGAACAGTCGGAAAACAGCCTTCTCCACTCAATCTCTCCTCCTTCCCCACCCCCCTCCTGTTTTGCTTAGGTCTCTTCCATCAAGA
The DNA here is from genome assembly GCF_023721935.1 of Panthera uncia. Taxonomy (NCBI): domain Eukaryota; kingdom Metazoa; phylum Chordata; class Mammalia; order Carnivora; family Felidae; genus Panthera; species Panthera uncia. The sequence continues at coordinate 86,356,096 of NW_026057580.1, forward strand.
AAAATAATTTTCAAACTTCAAAGGTAAGATAAACATAGGAAGGAAGTGCAGCCCAAGATTTCATAACACAGTAACAAGGCATCTGGATACTTTGCAGTGACCTAGAGATCAACCACACAGGCACATCCCCTGGAAGCTTTTCAGAGACACAGACTCTTGGCCCCACCATAGATCTCTTGAATTAGGATCTGCATTTTAATAAGATCCCCAGGTGATTCATATTTTTACAAGCACTGGTCTTCTGAAGGCTTTAGATCCTAATGAAATAAAGGAACTTGTAACTGTGATTGCTTAAATGTAAAATCTTTTGAGAACAACAAAGAGAAGCTGGAGATGGGTAAATGTCTCTATTTACCAAGAAATATACATTACAAAAAAATACATACTAATGATATTTTATGAAAGTATAGAAAGGAGAGGATATGACCTTTCTGGAAAGCAATTTAGCAATAAATGTGTTTTATTTAGGATAATGGTAGCAATCCATTTCCAAAAAATTATCCCAATAAATAACATGAATTGAAAGAAACTAATGAAAACCTTTTATGTCCAAAGATATTTTTTGTACATTGTTTAAAGCAGGAAAATTTGGAAGACCCTAAATGTTAAGCAATAGAGAAATCTTTAAATATAATGCAAACTAGTGTGATATTTACAGTTTTTAATGTAGAAAAATATTTGAATGCATATAGTAGAATGTATAATTAATAAATAAAAGCAGGAATAAAATTGTGTCATGAGTTTTGAAATGATTTTTTTCTCTTTATTCTTTATAGTCTTTTCTACAGAGAAAATGTCTTATTGTCATAATCAGAAAAATGAGCATTATTTAAAAATGTATATAACTTTTGTACAAAAGCCTGAAAATACACCGAAATATTATCAACAGTTTTTCCCCCTCTAAGTACTAAGACTGAGGTTAATTTCATTTTTTGACACTTCCCTATATTTTGCACATATTTACAAACTACTTTAATAAATATTAACTATTAATATTCATTTATAATCAGAAAACATGCTTAAAACGGGAGACATAATATTATGCAGACATTATCACAAATAGTTAACAGTTGTGTAAGAATTTTTACACTGGTATTTGAGAGAAACTCATTATTTACAGAGTACTTTCATTTTGGTGCAGTGTCTGGCTCAGTAAAGACTTAAGCAGTAATGGATATTTAATAAAGCTGTTATAAGCACAGAAGCACATAAAACAAAGGAATTTTTAGCTGATTAAAGGCCTTTGTCCGAAAAGTATTGATAAATAGGTTTCTGTCAACCTGAAGGGAGGTACCTGATGTTATGCCACATGGTTTTGCTTACTAGATATTTTCCTTGGACGACAGAAGGCATGTGTAGCTAATAAGGTTCTGAGCGAGACTAGAAAAGCTAGCTTAGAGGCTCTGTGACAGAATCAAGATATAAAATCATCTCAACAATGGGATAAAATAAAACAGAAACATGTCCTAATATTTAGACAAGCTTTAAAATAAAGGAAGACATTGTAAATCAATTAGGAGCAATTGTTTTAGCCAATAAATGATACTGGGGAAAATGGCTATTTGGAAGAAAATATCAAATAAGACCCTTATTCATATCATACCCCTCAATAAATTCCAGAGGATTTAAAGGAGTTGAATTTAAAAAGGAAAACCACAAAATGAAGAAAATTTAAGTGAATATTTATCTGCTTTTATAATGCATAGAACATTTAAAACATTCATGAAGAGAGGGTCAATAGATTTACCTACTTAAAAGTTAAAAGCCTTGATGTCAAAAACGGTCATAAACCTAAAAGACCAAAACAAACAAACAAAAAAGTGTATGAGAGGGGAAAAGATTTGTGTTGCAAACGGACATGAGCTGCTATCCTTAATACACAAAGAATTCTAAGATACCACGAAAATCCCAAGTAGAAAACCAGCCAAGGACACAAATAAGTAATTTATATAAAAAGCAGCAATGACTAAGAAAAAGCATCCAATTCACCACCAATCAAAGACATGCAAATTAAAATGAGCAACTATTAAGTAACACTTGAAAAGAGGAAAGAAAAATATAATCGGTTCTCCATTGTGGGAAAGGTAGGGTCAGATAAAGTTCCAATGAGAGCATAAATTTCTCATGAAACTTGGCTGCAAAAATTGACAGGGCTGAAACTTGAAAAAAAAAAAAAAGATGTTTACTTATTTTGAGAGATGGAGAGAGAGAGCATGTGCACGCGTGGGTGTGCCAGTAGGGGAGGGGCAGGACTGAGGCTTCTTAAAAAGCAGCATATCAGACTTAAAAATGATGATTACCTCTGGCCCAGTAATTCTACTTACAGAATTTTTTTCCTAAGGAAATAAGCAGAAATCCAGGCAAAACACAAAGATGTTTACACGTAATAAAAAAAAAAAAATCATAATGATGCAAAAGTGAGAACAACCCCAAAATCTATCAGTAGGAGAATAGCTAAATAGATTCTGGCACATGGATATCATTATATCACACAGATATTAAGGATTTTTTCATAAAATTTTTAATAAATATGAGAATATGCTTGTTATATATTTAATAGAATAGGATAATACTCTATATATGATATTATAATTCCAGGCAATGTATTTAAATATAAAGGAAGAAAATCACATATCCCTCCATTATAAGGTTTCATTTTCTTCTTTAGAAATTTTTGTATTTTTCTATAAGAATATCTTCTATAATCAGAAAAAAAGGCAAATAAAACACAAAAAAACAAAAATAGTAACATTATTTGTTTAGCATCTACTCTAATCCAGATTCTCTAGTGGTTTAGATGAATTTCATTTAATCTTCAGAGCAGCACATTCAGGTAGTTATTATTATAATCTCTGTTTTGCAGGTTCATAATATAGATTTTGCTACAAAACTTTCATAAGACAAAACTGACTGACACTCAAAATATTTGCTTTCTTACTAGTACATGCAATAGTGCTCAATAAAAGTGTATTGAATGAATACATTTAAATCAACTATATGAAATTCAGGAGAGTTAGATATCAGACCCTTCACTCAGGTTCAAAGAAATTAACAATGAAGGGCAGGACAAGGAGAAAGGTCTTAGCTTTGCTTGTGTGCTCAGCCCTGGGAGCCTCTGAAAGAATGATGTTTCCTACATTGGATGTGGTCTTTATCACCTGACTGCAATGCAGAGGAGATGAATTTTCCTTGGAGTGAAAACACAGTTAGATTCCCTCTACCTTTGAAATCACTTTAAAAACTGTTTAAGAACTAGAATAGAGATCTCATTTATTATCTGCAGTTTCACATTGCAAAATCCCTGTCAACCTCAGAGCTAAATATTTTTTTTCTTTCAATTTATCCATTAAAGGAAGGTTTTCTTAGAAGCAGAGTGAGAACTCTTCATTCTTTTCCAGGAACTAGAAGGGAAAAAAGACACTTGCTGGCTGAATTCCACATCTAGTCCTGAAGCTTTTATCTGTCAAGAGAAGAGGGAATACTTTTCTCAATATCAGGGGAAAAAAGGACATTCTCTTAAGCCCTCACTACCACCCTGAGAGGAGACACAGTAACCGTGGCAGGTATAAATCTCAAGAATGAGTATTTAAGAAATATTGCTTCCTCCATTTTCCATAAATCAACTTCATTTTTGACTCTGAGCCTCCATATTTCATTTTGGCAGGGTATGGGTCACTTCTCTTCCACCTCAACGTGTGTCTAAGTCCCAGACTGTTGGCATGCAGAGGAGTACCAAGGTACGTGGATGGTGTATCACCCCAACCGAGTGGCCCATCTCTGCCAAGCCAGGACTATGCTTCCTATGAGAGCATTTTGGGAAGGTTTGTAACCCCAGTACTGGAACTTCAGATCCCAGCAGGCCCCATCATGCCATATCTGTGCTGAGCTGCCCCACCCAGTGCCCATGCCTGTTGCCCAGGCACTCACCCAACCCCCAATCTTCCCTATGCTAAGTGAAGTCTTCTGTTTGAGATGGGCTTTAAGAAATGCCCTTTTCAGGATGCCTGGGTGGCTCAGTTGGTTAAGTATCTGGCTTTGGCTCAGGTCATGATCTCATGGCTCCTGAGTTCAAGCCCCATGTAGGGCTGTGTGAGGATAGCTCAGATTCTGGAGCCTGCTTCAGATTCTGTCTCCCTCTCTCTCTGCCCCTCCCCACTCATGCTCTGTCCGTCTCTCTCTCTCAAAAATAGACAAACACTAAAACAATAGACAAAACTAAATGCCCTTTTCTTTCTTCTCTTTCCTCAAAGCCACTCTACACCGTTTGCAGACCCTCCTCATTAGATCTTGACACAAGCCAAGTAGCCCTAGAGACCACATTTCCTTCATGCATTGTCTCAAAACTCCTTTACACAAGAAAGCTCACAGGGTTCCACATAACTCAAACCTGAGGAGGAAATCAAAGTCGAGAATGCAGGAGAGATATCTTGTCACTTGAGTTGCAAACAAAGATTGCAGGGATTTGAAGTCTGGATGTAACATGAAGTCTTACTTCATACATGGCATGGTAGAAGGGCTATGAACTTTGCCCGACCCTCCCATTGGTATCTAAATGGAAGAACCTGTGAAATGTTATGGCAGTCCTAGAAAACTGACACAGGTAGAGTTTACTCCTAAAGACATAATTCTCATGATCATAAGATATGAATTGGCATTGTATACTAACTTCTGGGGCACCAGGGTGGTTCAGTCAGTTAAGTGTCTAACTCTTGACTTCAGCTCAGGTCAAGATCCCCTGGTTCATGAGATCAAACCCCGAGTCAGACTCTGCGCTGGGAGTGGGGAGCCTGCTTGCGATTCTCTCTCTCTCTCTCTCTGCCCCTCCCCCTGCCCCTCCTGCTCATGCTCTCTCTCTCTCTCAAAATAAATACATAAACATTTTAAAAACTAACATAAAAAGGTGAAAGTAATCTAAGTTGCATGATTGTTATAACATTTCAAATAATGTGACAATATTAAAAACTGAAGTCTCTCCCTATTCCAATCCCACCCTCCAGAGGTAACTTATGCTAACACATTAACATGTTGTTTCAGCGCTCAAATAATCATATAAAAGGTACAGAGAGAAAAAATGAAAATGAAACCATACGTCTTGACTTGTGGTCTCCTTTGAATTTATGTCACTTAGCAGTAGAGTATTTTAGAGTACAGATATGTCATAATTTGTTTATCTATGACCTGTTGATGGATATTTAGTTTGTTTCCATTTTTCTTTTCTGCTATGGCAAGCAACGAATTAATAAACATTTTGGTACATATGTTATTGTATAGTCCTGTGTGTATTTCTATCATAAATATTTCTAGAAATGACTTAGATGTTATGCACATTTCAATTTTAATAAATTATGCAAGAATTATTTTCCAAACTGCTATGAACAAATTAACAACCTCACTAAGTACAAAAGAGAATACCCATTTTCCCAACATCTTTGCCTGTCCTCAATAGCGTCAATCTTTTTAATTTTTGCCAATCTGGTGAATTATAAATGATGAGGCATTTTTTGAAATTTATGTGTCCCTGACTTCTAGTTTGGCAAGCATCTTTTAATATATTTATTGTCGATCTATAATTCCTTTTCTGTGAACTGTCTTGTTTTTATTCTTTACTCAGTTTTATATGTTGCTATTTTTCATTAATTTCTAGAAGCAACTTAAACTCTAGGGTTTTTCTCTTTTTAAAAGAATGTTTTCTCTCACACTATCTGAATTTGATTCTTAAGTAATCTTTTACCACATAGAAATTGTAAATGCTTATATATAAAAACTATCAATATGTTTCCCTTTTGGTCCATGGATTTCTTCTTTTATTTAGGAATGTTATGTATACCCAACCTGGGCTGGTAAATATTCTCCTATGATTGTTTCACTGCTTATATGTTCTACATTTAGTTTTTATTTGATGGGGAAATCACTTTATATGTGGTGTGAGGTGGAGCTCTAGATTTATTTTCTTCCAAATCATTCCAACAATATTTATGGAACTTATCACCTTACTTTTTTTGTCTTATTTTTATTCTCATTTATATTTAATAAAATAGGTGTTAAAAATTGACTAACCACAAGTGTGTTTTATTTGGTTCCCATTTACTTCTCTATTCTATTCTTTTCCTTCTTTCCTTTTTTCTCTCTTTTCTTCTCTCAGTCTCTCTCTCTCTCTCTCTCTCTCTCTGCCTCCTCTCTCTTCTTCTTGTCTCTTCTATCCCTCCCTCCCTTGCTCTTACTTTCCATTTTGTTAATTCTTATTTCATTTTTTTTTCTCAGGTTTGAATTCCTTGAATCTGGTATCTGTCCCCTTCAGTCTCCATTGTCTCATAACAAAACGTTTCACACCTTTATCTCTTTGCTTGGGCCCTGAAGGCATTGGAGTTCTCACTTCTTGACATTGGTTTTTTAAACTTTTATCCTTTTTGTTTTCTTTTCAAATGTTTATTTAAATTCTAGTTAGTTAATATATAGTGTAATATTGATTTCAGGAGTAGAATTCAGGGATTCATCACTTACATACAACAACCAGTGCTCATTCTAACAAGTGCCCTCCTTAGTACCCATCACCCATCTAGCCCACCCCCCACCCACCTCCCACCATCAACCCTCAGTTTGTTCTCTATTGTAAAGAATCTCTTATAGTTTGGTTCCCCATCTCTTTTTTCTTTCCTCCCCACTTCCATATGTTCATCTGTTTTGTTTCTTAAACTCCACATATGAGTGAAATCAAATGATATTTGTCTTTCTCTGACTGACTAATTTAGCGTAGCATAATACATTCTAGCTCCATCCATGCTGTTGCAAATGGCAAGATTTCATTCTCTTTGATGAACACCACATCTTCTTTATCCATTCATTAGTTGTTGGACATTTGGGCTCTTTCCATAGTTTGGCTATTGTTGATAATGCTGCTATAAACATTGGGGAGCATGTACCCTCTTGAATCTGTATTTTTGTATCCTTTGGGTAAATACCTAGTATTGCAATTGCTGGATCATAGGATAGTTCTATTTTTAACTTTTTGAGGAACCTCCATACTGTTTTCCAGAGTGGCTGCACCAGTTTGCATTCCCACCAACAGAGCAAGAGGGCTTCCTTTCTCCACATCCTTGCTAACACCTGTTGTTTCTTGTGTTGTTAATTTTAGCCATTTTGACAGATGGGAGGTGGTGTCTCACTGTGGTTTTGATTTGTATTTCCCTGATGATGAGTAATGTTGAACATCTTTTCATGTGTCTGTTAGCCATCTGGATGTCTTCTATGGAAAAATGTCTATTCATGTCTTCTGCCCGTTTCTTAACTGGGTTGTTTTTTTGGGGGGGAGGGGGGGAGGCAGTGTTGAGTTTGATAAGTCCTTTACAGATTTTGGATACTAACCCTTTATCTGATATGTCATTTGAAAATATCTTCTCCCATTCTGTAGGCTGTCTATTAGTTTTGTTGATTGTCACCTTCACTGTGCAGAAGCTTTTTATCTTGACCAAGTCCCAATAGTTCATTTTTGCTTTTGTTTCCCTTGCCTCTGGAGACGCGTCTAGTAAGAAGTTGCTCAGGCCGAGGTCAAAGAAAGAGGTTACTGCCTGTGTTCTCCTCTAAGATTTGATGGTTTCCTGTCTCACATTTAGGTCTTTCAGACATTTTGAATTTATTTTTGTGTATGGTGTAAGAAAGTGGTCCGGTTTCATTCTTCTGCATTTTGCTGTCTAGTTTTCCCAACACCATTTGTTGCATAGACTGTCTTTTTTCCATTGGATATCCTTTCCCATTTTGTTGAGGATGAGTTGACCAGACAGTTGTGGGAAAAGTTTTATCCTTTTAGTTGCTTTTAGGTAAATTGTTATTTTTTATTTATTTTTTCCCCCAGAAGTTAGTTTTTCAATTTCTGTCATGGTTTTAATTTCTGTGTTTATATTTTTCTTATTGATTTATAATTTTACTACATTTTATCAGAGAATGTTTTTATAATATCTCTGCCTTAAGAAATGCACTGAAGTTTCTCTCTAGGTTAGTATGTACTTTACTTTTATGAATGCTCGATGGGCATGAGAGAATAATGTATATGTATGTAGGATATAAAATTCTGTAAGTACCTTTACACTGATTATGTTTAGTTCAGTAAATTTATTCAAATTCTCCAAAACCATACATATTTTTGGCTACAAGCTTTGCCAATTTCTGCAAAAGATTATTAAATTCTGTATTATTGTTTTGATTTCATCAAATCTCGAATTTTTGAGAGTTTTGACATTGCTGCTTTATTGCTTGCTGTATAATGTTGCCGAAGTTTTGTAGCTTTCTTGTGCATTGTATGTTTCATCGTGCTATAGTAGACCTGAACCATTGAAGATTTATGGTTGTAAGTTATACTCTTATTGATACTAATGGTACCACTTTTTTGTTTTTGTTTTGTTTTTTTGTGCCTGATTTGGTTGCAAATGATTATCTCTTCATTTAAAAGTCTTTGTTATTTTATTTTAGATATTAACTTTTGATTTTTTAGTTAACTCTGAGATGACCTCCCTCACTGTGTTGTTGAGATAGTTTGATGAGATGCAATAGAATGTACAAGTGTCTTCTCTTATGCAAAGGCAATCAGCTCTCAGTGAATGTGAGTTTCCTATATTACTTTGTTTCCTTTCTCAGAGCTCCATGAGGGTCAGGATGTTTTTTTTCTGGAATATCATACTTATCAAAATGTTGTAAAGAAACCACACTCTACTAAACTGTGTTGCATCTGGCCTATTTGGGATAATGAGGTATTTACAATAGTACCTATGGAGTTGGCTGAAGTCTAAAAGTAGGAGAGCTCATGCATAAGAATCTGCCAGTCCTTTTCTCTTGGTAACCGGGATACTGGTGTTTTGTTTGGAGATGCTAAGATTCTGCAGAAGTATTCCTCATGGATATTTCTAAGATCTATGCTTGTGTATACCCCATAGCTGTGTCACAAAATTTTAATAAGGGAAAAAATAGAAAAAAAATACATTAAGTAATAATTAGAGGGAGAGATAATTGGCTGTTTCTTAAAGACATTATATAGAGATTTCTTGCTTTGTGGTGATGGGGTCATGTGAATTAAGTTCTTTTAAATTCCATTTCTCTTTAAAATAGGATAACCATAATGACAAATTCTTAAATAATTGTGCTAATTAATTCAGTTTTACTGTACAATAATGGAGTGCAGTAAAAAGAATCTGACACTACAAAATCTGCTTAATTAGAACCTGAGTCAGTTCATGTAGGAATAGTTTTTCTACTCTATATTTAAGAAGAGTCTTTTTTTTAAACATATTTTACAATAGGCATATTTTATCAGATTATACTCTCACTCTAGTATTCATGCCAGTCATTTGATACTTGTAAGTTACCAGTCTCACCTGAAAGTTTCTATAAATTATTTCCTCTCTGATTTGTTTTACTAAAATATATCTGGGAGATAATACAATTATTAATGTCAATTACCTAACTCACAAAACAATTATGGGAGGGTTTAAGCACATATCTAGGTCAACTCTCTATTCATGAGGAAACAGAGGCCCAAAGAGGTTAAGTAACTTGTTTAAGGGCACAGAGCTAGTTGGTGTCGAGGGTTAGATGGAACCCATGACTCTTATTGCCCAATACATTGATATTTTATTCCATTCCTGGCAATGTGGAATGTATTTCAGAATGTACGTAGAATGTTTTCCTTCTGATTCATGAGTTTATGAGAGAAACAGCTATGAGAATTGAATGAAATAATACATGTAAAAACAGGTAGCACATTACCGACTACTTATGATGTACCCAGTAAAAGTTATTTGTACTCATGTGTCTTCCCTCTGATTAAAAAAGTTATGAAAATATTTCAACACATTCATAATTCAGTTAAAGAAAATAGCACTACCAACATTGTTGAAATTTCTCCACGTAACACTCTAAGATCCCATCCCATTTCCGACCAAATCAACTTTAAATTTGATATCTCATATTTCAGCATTTTTTGTGTGCTTTTATCACTTCCTTATGATTATACATGTGTATCTCAAAGGCATTATATTTTACTATTTTACATGTCTTAAACCATATAAATGTTATATGCGTCTTATGTATTTTGCAAGGTATCCTTTCTTACTCAACATTACAGTTGGGAGGGTTATTTCTTATTATGTTACTATGTTAATTATGTCTACCTTACTTATTTATTTGCATTGCCGCACAATATTCTGGCCTGTCAAGACATCACAATGATCGTGACCTGATCTTCTGTTAAGAGTCTTTTATACGATATTTCCAATTTTTGCCATACAAACCATGCTGCTGTAAACATTGGTGTATGTTTTCTTGTGTATAGATGCAAGAATTTCTCCATGGTATAGTCTTAGGAATGTAAGTGTTGTTGAGCTGAGGGTAAGTGCATCTCCTACTTAACTAGATGTTAAAGTGCTGTCCAAAGTCTGTGTGCCAGTTGAGACCCTCATTGCTCATTCGTGATGCATAAAGGTGCTAAGGGCTCCACATCCCCGCCAAATCCCAGGCTGATAGGCTTTAAAAGTTTTTGCACTCTGAGGAGTGTGAGATTATATTGCATTGTGGTTTTAATTTGCATTTCCTTGCTTAATAGAGAAGTTGGTTATCTTTGCATCTGCTTATTGGCCTTTTGTGCTTTTTTATGAATTGGTCATTCATATATTTTGCTCATTTTTCTGTTGGGTTGTGTTTATTTCATATTGGTTTTTAGGAATTTCAAAAATATGTAGTCTGGTATTATTCTTTTATGGGGTCAATGTGTGGAAATGTCTTCTGCTCATTTATCGTTTATCTTTTTTTTTTTAATTTTTTTTTCAACGTTTTTTATTTATTTTTGGGACAGAGAGAGACAGAGCATGAATGGGGGAGGGGCAGAGAGAGAGGGAGACACAGAATCGGAAACAGGCTCCAGGCTCCGAGCCATCAGCCCAGAGCCTGACGCGGGGCTCGAACTCACGGACCGCGAGATCGTGACCTGGCTGAAGTCGGACGCTTAACCGACTGCGCCACCCAGGCGCCCCTATCATTTATCTTTAAACAGTGTTTATGATGTCTTTGTCGTAAAGAAGTTTTGAATTTTAATATTTGTCTTCTCCAGCCTAAGATCGCAGAGATATCTCCAACACTTGTTGATTTAAAATTTTCATTTTTCACATTTAGATCCATCTAAAAATCCACATCTTTAAATCCACTTGGAATTTGTTTATGGGCCCTATTTGAAATAGGAATCCAAGTTTACATTCTATTCAAATGAAACCTAATTTTTACAAGGTTACTTTTTTTAACCCTTTCCTCACTGCTTGGTAATGCCATATTTATGATTCTGTTCCTTGACGTAAACAATTCCATTTATTGATTTGCTTATCCCTGAACTTTTATCATGCTGTCATGATTTCTACAGTTAATATAATTAATGTCTTGGTATCAGATAGAACTAGTCACACTTTACCTGGTATTTACTGTGAATTTTGACTTCTTTCTCTCTGTAGAAACATCATTAACACAAGGTAAAGTACTGGAAAAGTGTCAGATATCATGAGAGATTGACAGATCACCATAGTCAGAAAGGGTGGTAGAGAAAACACTGAACACTAAATTCATGAGCAATAGTCACACACTCTCTGGGATCCAATTTCCTCATCTTTAAAATGGGTTTATCATTCATTAGTAAAAGTTGCTATTTTGAGATAGGAGGACAGCAAGGATGATGAAAAAGAGAATGCTATTTATAGAAAAAGGAAATAATGAATCATAGGGGACATCTGTGTGTAGGTAGCTGATAAAGGGCTGATGGGCATCCAGAAAGGACAGATCTGGAAGTTTACATTGAAAGCATCTACAGAGAAGCACTTTTTCAATGGGATTTAGGTGTCTCATCTGCAGAAAGACAGAATGTCTCCTATGGTTGGGAGCTAATTCTTGATACGAAACAGAGGTACAGCTATAAAAACCTAATGGTTTTGAAGGCCTTATTAAGTAGGATTAAATAACTATACATTCCCATTTATGCAGTTGGTCCTTGAGATTTCCTTTTCCTTGGACAATAGCCTTTGTATCTTACACAGCTGATAGACCATGTGTTATATCAAAATCCAACAAAATAGAGAGCCATTAAATTACAATAAGGAGAGGGGCTCCTGGGTGGCTCAGTCAGTTAAGCAGCTGACTCTTGATTTCGGCTCATGTCATGAGCTCATGGTTTTGTGATCTCATGGTTTTGTGAGTTTGGAGCCCCGCATCGGGCTCTGTGCTGACTGTGCAGGGTCTGCTTGGGATTCTCCCTCTCTCTGTTGTTTCCCCCACTCGTGTTCTCTCTGTCTCTCTCAAAATAAATAAATTAAAGAACTTAAACAATTTTAAAAAATGTTATTAAAAAAGAGAATAATAAGGAGAAGGCCGCCTACATACACAATCCAGGGAAGGAAAACACTTTCATCTGCATGATGTGGTAGAAAGGGTTATTAACAACAAATGTGATCCCCTGTTTAGAGCTTCAGATATAAACTTTACCAGGTACTGAAGCTCCTGGCCATACCATTTGGTTAAGGACTTAACTGCTTTCTTCAATTTAGAGGTACAGACCCAAGACCAACGGTGATATTGTGAAGAGCACATTTTCACAGTCAGCCTTGCATCTTCTCAGGGTTCCTACTGGTGAATAGAGAGAAATGAGATAGACTTCTAAATTTGAACCAGCAACATGTACTAAAGACAACTGAAATTAAAGCTAAAAGCCATTTTTGTCCTCCTTTGAGAGACTTTAAGGAGGTATTGGAATTTTTTAAATTAAAGTAAATAAAGAATATAAGTTGCCTATGTAAACATCTAGCCTTCATTGACTTATTTTATTATTTCCAGCAAACTTATGAGACAGGCCAGTTTCTTTCTCAGTTTTACAGGTATGAAAACAAGGTGCAGAAGAATTTGCCTTAAGTGTAGGATTTAAACCCAGGAAGCCTTTCTCTTATTCCTTTTAATACAGCCTCCATACATGTTTTTACTTGACATTGGTGTTACAACAAGACAATAACCTCAATGTTTTGATGCCTTAATTTCACATTTCCATAGTGCCCTGAACTTTATCCCAACCTATCACTAAATGTACTGTAGAGCAGTTAGGAATTTATTTTTTTATTCTCCTACTACATACTAGATAGTTTGAAGGCAAAGACTGTCATTTTCTCATCTTTGTATCCCCAGGGATTAGTGTTGTGCCTAATAAACATATAATAAACATGCCATAGTAAAGGCTGAATAAATGTTTGCTGAGTGAGTAAAAGAAAGGCAGCTTCACTTTAAATTTATTTATTTATTTTTATTTTTTTAAATGAGCATTGCTAAATCATCTGTGTAATGGGTATATTAATACCAGTCTGTCTATGAGTTTGTTTTTTTTTTTTTTTTTGAGAGAGAGAGACAGAGAGAGATAGAAAGAGAGCATGTGCATGCAAATGGGGAAGGGCAGAGGGAGAGGGAGAGAGAATCTTAAGCAGGCTCCATGCCCATCCTGGAGGTTTACCTGGGGCTCAATCTTATGACCCTGAGATCATGGCCTGAGCTGAAATCAAGAGTAAGACACTTAACCGACTTAGTCACCCAGGTGCCTGTCTTATATTTTTTTAGTGCTGTTTTTTACATTTTTTATTATTTTTTTAAGTAGGCTCCATGCCCAATGTGGGGCCTGAGTTCACAACCCTGAGATCAAGAGTTGCCTGCTCTACTGACTGAGCCAGCCAGGCGCCCCTAAGTTCTTCTAGAATTCTTCATTTTACCAATAAGAAAACTGAGGCAGAATTCAGTAACGTTGATTTGCCAAAGACCTACATTCAACATATAGTAAAACAGACACAGGACTTCTTGTCTAGACTCTGCACCAAAATCTTTTCACCATGAATAACTTAAATCTATGGCTATAAATAGGTGGGGAGAGGGATTCTGCCGGTAGAGTGAAAAATTCCAGAGCTCTTGTTACCTAGCGACACCAGGAGAAACGTTTCACTTCTCATAAAAACAAAGGACGCCACTGTTAATATCTGACTCATATCAGTGCGGTGACCACTTTGTTGTTTTAGCACCTGGATGAAAAAGCAACATTAGCAAGTGCTCCCTAACAGAGCCACTAAGGATTTGTTAAGCCAGTTTCTTCTGGTATTCTGGTATTGCAGTATTCTTCTGGTATCCCAGTATTCTTCAGTCAGATAAACAGACTGATCCATTTGAAGGTTTAGGGAGTAAAAAAAAAATCTCAATAGAATAAGGCTATGCCGGGTATTTTTGACGTATTAATCTGTAGCAAGCACCATGACTCATCGTCACATGGGAAACCCAGGACAACCAGCCTGTCCTGCTGGAGAAGATGGTCATGAGGTTGCCAACAGACAGGATGACTTCATTTGGGAGGACTCTCTCCTTCTCCTAACCCACTGAGTAACAAGACATGGCCAGTAATGTTCTCAAAGGAACTGTTAAGAACTTTTACTGATTCTTATGCTCTGGTAAAATGAGAAGCAGATGAATTTGCTTAATCTGAAACACAAGTCTCCCATGATCTGATGACCACAAACCCCTCTAGCTGGGAAGACATTATTTCTGGGTGTGTGTATGAGGATATTTCAGGAAGAGATTTAAATCAGTAGATTGAGTAAAGAATCCACCCTAGCCCATGTGGGTGGGCATCGTCCAATTTGTTGAGGGACCAAATCGAACAAAAACACGTTCTTTCTCTTTGATCTGGGATTCCCATCTCTTCCTGCCCGTGGCCATCAGAGCTCCTGGTTCTTGGGTCTTCAGACTGGGACTGAATTACATCACTGGCTTCCCTAGTTCTCCAGCTTGCCGATGATAAACTGTGAGAGTTCTCTGCCTCCATTATCACATGAGCCAATTCCCATAGTAAATCTCATATATATCCTATTGGTTGTTTTTCTCTGGAGAACACTAATATAAAACGCTACTCTTAGAAATACCGGGACTTCTGCCTTCTTTCGATAATCAGTGCTGACCGAGATCCCCACTTCATCTCCTCCAGCGACATTGCCCTTAACCTTCTCTACCTTTTGTAACTTTGCCACAGCATCGGCAAAGCATCCAAACCCAGAATCCAAAGCCCATGGATCTGCTTTGGTCCTGTGCCTGAGCAGGGATAGAAGCCACTTGTGAACTCCCAGCTTCCAGAGGCTCCTCAACGTAACTAATAGTTGTGTGCTGCTACCAGTGAGGTTGTGATATAGGGAGGGTCTTGCCAGATAGGCAAAGCAACATGGTATGCTGCCACAATTCCTTTTTATTTGCCTTATATCAATCTTCCAGCAGACTACATACTGTAACTCCATGCAGTGCAGACTCCCGGCTCTCTTGGGTCTGGTGGTTCCAGCGATGCCTGACTCACCAGGGGCAGGGGACAGCAGTACCAAGGACTGCTGACTTGTCTTTCTGCCTCTGGCCACCTCATGTCCTAAGACCCTTCTGCACACCCAGAAAGCAGATAGTCCCACTTTCTCTTCTTCTTATCTCTGCACTGAGGAAATCACTCAGAGGAGGATGCTAGTAAAATCCACTAGCTCCCCAGAGAGGGGATCTCCACAAAAGGGCACAGGACCGTGAGGCAAAAGTCTCAGATTGGACTTTAATTGAGAAGACAAAACTGGTCCCTAACTAAATGTTTCATCTTGTCTCTTCTCCTATAAAATGAAGAAAATAAAATTCGCCCTATCAGACAGCTGAGCAAACTAAAGATAAAATCAAAAACACATTATGAACCAACTTTGGGATTACAAAAAGCACAATGGATCAGGTCATTATTGGGATAATAATGATTGTTGCAAAAGGATGAGAAACCTCTTATCTTCATGAAATCCAAAATTGCTTATGAAATTTTACAGAGTGATTATAATCTTTAACATGTGTAGAGTTTTACAGAGGACTTTCACCTAAATTATACCACTTAATCCTTACATTGGCATTAAAATATGCATGATTATTTTTCCCCTTATAAAAAAACAAATGAGGGAACTGAGTTCCAAAGAGGTTAATCTGCTTTAGAAAGCTCAGTCTGTTATAAGTGGACATTAACTTTGATCTTCTGACTCTCATTTTCTTCTTAGGACTCTACTGTTTCGAGAAAGGTTTGCATAAAAAGTTGTATTAAAAGCATTACATTTAATACGTGTTATTTGTGCAAGACAAAAGTGCCCTGTAGGCATATAATTTTCTCAGATTCCTTTCATAAAACCAAATTATCCTTGAAAATTATTAAAAGATTTTATTCAGATTAATGTCTGTATTATGCTGATTAATATTTCCTGCAGAGGTTATTAACTAGTCTAAAGAACTTTGTCACTGCTCTCCTAGTTAAGTAAGCTTCCTCATTATAGAAGCAAAAACAATACACGGAATTAGATGGCAGCTTTAGTAATTACAACTGAAACCAAATGCAAAGACATAGCTAAAATAAATTATGTCTAAATGGAATCATTTTTCAGACAGTGTGTATGAAATATCAGTAGGCTTTTAGTAATAAAAGGTTTGCTTGATGATCTCATTAAGAGTGTTATTATTGATGAGGAAGAATATATTACAAATCCTGGAATAGAATACTATGTGTACATTCCCAAAAGACCTGATAAAGTTATTTTCAAAATAAGTACAATCTTCAATAGCACTTCTAGGAATTTACCCAAGGGATACAGGAGTACTGATGCACAGGGACACTTGTACCCCAATGTTTACAGCAGCAGTCTCAACAATAGCCTAATTATGGAAAGAGCCTAAATGTCCATCAACTGATGAATGGATAGAGAAATTGTGGTTTATATACACAATGGAATACTACTTGGCAATGAGAAAGAATGAAATACTGCCTTTTGTAGCAACGTGGATGGAACTAGAGAGTGTTATGCTAAGTGAAATAAGTCATACAGAGAAAGACAGATACCATATGTTTTCACTCTTATGTGGATCCTGAGAAACTTAACAGAAGACCATGGCGGAGGGGAAGGGGAAAAAAAGTTAGAGAGGGAGAGAGCTAAACCATAAGAGACTCTTAAAAACTAAGAATAAACGGAGGGTTGATGGGGAGTGGGAGGGAGGGGAGAGTGGGTGATGGGTATTAACGAAGGTACCTGTTGGGATGAGCATTGGGCGTTGTATGGAAACCAATTTGACAGTAAATTTCATATTAAAAAGACATAAAGTGATATGTTGAAACCAAAAACAAAACAAAACAAAACAAAATAAGTACAATTTTTTTATTAAGAAAACAAATTTGGTATTTGAATTAATAAGACCAGGACTGAGGGATCTGTTTTGCTTGACACATTAAAAGAAGGATTATTCATCCATTTCCTGCCCCCAGGAACAAGTGAAATATGTGTGAAAATTAAATGGGCCATGGCAGATGGATATTTCTGAAGCCTGCTAACAGAGCAGAATCAGCATTCAGAGAAGCCCCCTCTGTGCCACAGGAAAGTTGTCCTAACAGGATCTTCCCCATAGGCTCAGTGTCTCCTGGCTCTTTGTAGCCCTCAGAGGTTTCAAATTACATTAGAGAATCAGAGTTCAGGAAATCTTAGCCTCCTTCCCTTCCCAGACTAGTGACTCATACTTGAGTTTAGAAGAGAATACAAGAGGGAAACAAAGGCAATATTCCTGTTCTCCATCTTCGCTGAAACCAAAGAACTAGGAACAATGTTCAGAAAGTGGCCTTGAAATCTTGCCTTTTCTTTCTTGAGGCAGAGAGCATGTCTCATGCAAATGTCCTGTTGCAGTGGTAGTATGGGGGGGAAAAAGGGGAAGTCAGGACCCAGTACCTAATTCTAGCTGTTTCATAAAAGGTATGGCCTTGAGCAAATCTCTAAAATCCAGAAACATCAAGGAATTTGGAAAACACATGATTTGTGAATAAATGGATTAAACTCCATAATCTCTGTCTTGTTCCAGAGCTAATAGAGTCTCCTCTCACTATGTATGCATAAAAACGTTTATCTAAAATACTTATCCTTAAATTAATATTTTTAATTTAAAAGCTATTACTGAATTCAGACTTGCCATTGAATTACCAAGCCCCTTTGTACAATGGTTTCTAATCCTAGATGATAATCGGTATCATCTGAGAAATTGTTTAAAAATTTTTTTAATGTTTATTTTTGAGAGAGAGAGAGAGAGACAGAGCACAAGTGGGGGAGGGGCAGTGACAGAGGGAGACACAGAATCTGAGGCAGGCTCCAGGCTCTGAGCTGTCAGCACAGAGCCTGATGCGGGGCTCAAACCCACGAACCATGAGATCGTGACCTGAGCCAAAGTCGGATACTCAATCCACTGAGCCACCCAGGCACCCCCGAGAAATTGTTTTAAAATACAGGCTCCTGGGTCCCATCCACTGCCAACTCAACAAGGATGTATGGTGGTGGGCCCTGGAATCTGTTATTTTAAAAGTTCTACCTGTGATTTTAAAGATCTGCCAGGTTGGGCACTGTTGCTTCATCAGTAGTTCTAAAATGATCCCATTTCATAACATGTCTACCAAGAACGCACCCATATTAAGAGACAAAGAGCTGAGTTTTCCAAAGAAGAGAGTTTACATTAAAAGAGAGAGGAGTAATAATAGCTTAGATATCTGAGATCCGGATAATTTAAGCAACTTATAAAAGGTCAAGGAGCAGGTGAGTAGCAGAGCTGGGGCACGAGCCAAGTTCTTCTTGGACTTAGTGCCTATTCACTACATCACCAAACCTTCTCATCATTTAGCATAACAATTACTTAATCAAGTGCCTAGTACATCAAAGACCCCATGCTAACCATATGCAGCCAGAGCTACTGTTTTTTGAGTTCTGACTACGTGCTGGGCACCATTTTAAGTCTCGAACAAGAATGAACTAATTGGACCCACAGAACACACCTATGAGGTAGATACAAATGCTATCCCATGTTTATGAAATAGCTAAGGCACAGAGAGGGCAAGCAACCTGCCCAAGAGCACACAGCTAGTAAGTGACAGGATTAGGATTGGGGCCCAGGTGTTCAGCTCATGAAAACCCGAGCTTTTTGAACACCAGGCAAAACTGTAACACTTGTTGAACACTCAAGAATTGAGGGTGCTCCAAATATTACTGCATTTAATCCTCCAGAGGAAATAGGCTCAGAGTCTGAATAACTTACCCAAGGTCACATGGGGCAGTAAATGAATTGGTTGAACAGTGTATCACTTAGGACTCCTCAACATACAAGAGGCAGAAAAGCCAACAATAATGGACTTAAACAAAAAAGATGTTCATTGGCTCAACTAAATGGAGGTCCAAGAAGAGAACCAGTTTCAAGTACAGCTTGATTCCAGAGTCCAAATATTGTCACCTGGTCCTTATTTTCTCCTTTTCTACTTCAACATCTTCTATGTTGATTCCATTCTCTGGCCCCACACCGGCACTTCATAGGAACACCCACTCAATCTACTTCCTGATAACTAAAAACCAAGAGTTTTTTTAGCCTGAGACTATGTGCCTCCTACTGAAGCCATCATGCAGGGTTTTTAATATACTGACTGGCTGAGCCTGGATGCAGAGACTGAGAACGAAAACTAACAGATGCCCCTGAAAATCGAACCCCAGTCTAGCCTGGCTCCCCATAAATTACAAATTATTTGTGAGTACATTGATGTGTTTATTGTCAGAGTCCCCCAGGGCTTTCTTCCTACAATCTCTAGTTTAAAAGCTTTTCACTAGAATCCAGGGAGAAAAACATGTGGGTAAGCATTCATTCATGCTGCTATTGAAGTATTCTGTCCCTATCTGCCTGCCTCTTCAGGTTTACACCCCCTCTGCTATGTGTGAGCCCTGTGGGGTGATGGGATAGCTGGAAAGAGCCTATCATTCACCATGCAGACATTCCTGTCTCCCTGAACCTTGCCATCTTCCTGGGGCTCCAGCCTGGGGGAGAACACCAGAATCCTATGCAGGTTCTGATGTCTACTTGAGGCTCTGGCCAGAGGGAAGCCACAGGGTCCTTGAGTCTAGTGCCCACCAGAGAGAGACGCAGTTACTGTCTCTCTTTCAATCCTTTGCTGAAGAATCTTTATCAAATCTCAGGGTTTGGCATTGGGTCTACAAAGACGAAATCTGTACCCTACAGAAACCTGTGTTCTCATTTTGCCTCGTCTTTCCACAGCCCAAAGACCTAAACTGTGGAAAGCAAAAGCCAGGAAAACACTCAAGGTTACTTCCCCTGTCCATCTGTCCCCTGAACTATGAAGGACAAAGAAAAGAAATTCCAGTGTAAAAACCAATGGCTGCTATTTCAAACTATTTTCCCACCATTCTACCATATATCAAATGCCTGCCATGTCCCAGTTGTGTACTGGGCACTGTGCATCTCTCCTTCATTTCTCACAGCCACCTACTGCTTCACCACTGCACAGACAGGGAAGCCCAATCTCAGGTGAAGTAATCTGTCCTCTGTCGTCAGACCAAGAGTGGGCCTGTCTGCCCTCAGATCCCTTCTTCAGGCTTTCCTTGTTCAGCTCCCATCTGAGGAGAGAAAGGCTGCCTTTCCAGGCTCCCTTGTCAGCTAATTGGCAGCTAGGTTTAGCCAATGGGAGTCGCCAATGGGAAGCTAGAGGGTGGGGATTAGGAAGAAGGCAGGGTATCTCTTACCCCCCACCCCCTCCTTATCTGACACAGTTTCTCTGGCCGCTGCTGAAACCCCTCCGTGGCTCCAGCACCTACTATGCAGGCCACTGCGATTCTAGCTTCTGTAGGCCACTGTCTTGGGCTATGGTAATGAGAGTGACCAACCATGTAGGTTTGTCTAGGACTGAAGGTTTTCTTGGACACAGGGCTTTCAGTGCGAAAACAAAGTTCTGGGCAAACCCAACAATTGGTCACCCTTGTGGCAACACCATCTCCCCCCTCTGCCTTCTCAGCCTTAGTTCTAGGGCCTGAGTCTGATTATGCCCTAGGTGGCTTCCCAGACTCCATCACCTATGCCACCCATACCCTTCATTAAACTCCTTCTGTTGGTTCCTATTTTCCTATGTAGAAGAGGTTTTGATACTGGTATTTCCTTTCTCTTCTTTGCTTTTCCTACCTGGGGGGAGCTAGGCTGGGAGTCTGATACAAGTACCAGCTGGCAAGTGGCAGGGGTGATACTTTTACCAAAGGCTGTGATCTACATTGTGTTCAGTCAGAAGAACCATGCATCGCAGCTTAAGGGAAGATGGCTTTCCACACCTGCCTGCCTCCACCTATGCAATTTCACCCTCAGGAAGTATAATTTTATTTTACCTTTGCCTTGAAGGATTGAGTCATGGTAACAAAACTTACAAATGCATTATTTTTAGCTCAAGCATGTAAAACACAGCTTCTGTCTGCTCTCCCGAAGTGGATTAGGAAAGAGAGGGGAGGGGGTTACTGCTCACTGCTTGTGAGCTCCGCTGCCGGAAGTTTCTGTTTCAAAGGGAGGCAGTGATTACACTTCTGGTAATGGCAGAGGCCACACAGGAGCAGGCTGGGAGCTCTGGTTATTGATTATGAGTACATGTTTCTGGATATCTCCCATCTGACCAGTGGAGTGGCCCCTACCAGGGAACACATCTGCATAATTCACATTACATGTGTAGCTTACTGCTATAGTAAGAAGCAGCCAGCATTATTTTTTTCTTACTTTAAAATCCTTTCTAGGACAAATACATGTTCTGTATATGAAAGGAAAAAATTCATAAGTAGGAAATACAGTCTGAGATATTCATATGCAACATAGGTTCATCTTAAATACACTACAAAATCGTGATGTAGGACATGGGTTGATTAGTTCAAAGTAGGATTTGCTAATTGTGAATTCCACATACTTCAAAGCAAAAGAATGTCTTAGGCATATTGCACATTATGTTTTACCCCCAGATTTTACCTCAGATGCGTCATGGAACAGCCTAAACTCGGGAAAGTTCAGCCAAAAATTGCTTTATGTTCCTTTCCAATCACTGCACCCAAAAGAGCTTAGGATGGCCCTCTTTCTTGCCCCTTAAAGACACCTCTCAGCAGGAACCATAGGTTTTCTGTCATTTTAGATATAAAAGGCCCAACCTGGTTCAGCTGATTCAAAACTTCAGTCCAACTTAACACTCACCTCCTCCAGCCCCAGGCCCAGCCAGGCCACCACCTGAGGACCAGGAGTTTAGAAGGCACATGGTCTTTTCTCCAGCTTCTGCTTGGAACTCCTCTAGGGGTCCAGTGTGATTCTGGTCCTCACTGGCCTGAGAGATCTGCTCTTGCCTCTTCCTGCCTGGGCAGCTTACACCTGGAGCTCTTGCTGCAGTAATGTCTTCACCCAGTGACCTGTGACCTTGAGAGGCTATTAGCAAGATGGCCCAAGACTGGCTGCTTTCTGCAGTGTCCACATGGTTCATTCTGGCATGCCAACAGTGGGGGAAATTCCCACTGCCATGTTACTACTCCGATCCCTTTGTCATCCAAGAAGCAGAGAATAGATCAGCACAAGGTACAATGTTGCTTCTGTGCCCCGCGCCCAATTCTGAGCAGTTGTTTTAGAGCCCACCTTCTTGTGGGTTGGGGGTGGATGGTAGAAGGCGTCCTTTCATATCCCAGGGGGAAAGCCCCGCAGCTCCCCAGTCTACGACTCTTCAAATATCTTGAGATTTCTGTTTACATAGAGAGCTGTGCTGATGCAGCAGGCCTGAGTTTGCTGCTGTTTAAGGGGTTAGGTCCTGCTGTGCCTGGGTAATTACTGCGTTCACCCTTCGGGCTTTAAATGAAATTCAAACACAGACCAGTGCCATTCAACATCCTATTAGATAAATTATGAACCTTTGTGCTATGCTTTTCTTCTTTCAGGTAATACAGTATATCCTAATCAATTGAAGGTATTGTGAAAGACTGTATTCCTCACAATGATACAAATAAATATGGAAACCTTGATGCAGTGGATACTTTTCTAGAATTATATTATTTGCCAAAACTAATCACATAAGAAAAAAAAAACCTAAATACACTGATTTGTATAAAAGAAGATGGTTTCACCAGGGTGGGGCTCCTTGTAACATATCTTATCTGAGTGTTTTGTGCCCTCTCCATTTTTTCTTGGTTGGTTTAGTCAGTGGTTTATATAATTTGCTGTTTTTCCCCCCCAAAGGAGCAGCTTTGGATTTGCTTACTGATCCTGCTGTTTTTCTGTTTTCTAACTCCTATATTTTTGCTTTTGCCCTTAAGAGTTCTTTCCTTCTGGTTTGTTTATCTTATTTTGCTTTTTCTTTTGCGAACCCTTTTAGTCAGGTGCTCAATTTCTTTCTTTCTGTTCTTTCACTTGTATTAATATAAATATACAAGCCAATATATTTTCCTCTCATCACTTATTTAAACACATTCTTTAGGGCGGATATACCTATACTGTTTTCATTATTATTTTTTTCTAGATACTCTGCAATTTTTGTTTTCCAAATTGAAAGGGCCTTTTTAATGATTTTGCCATTAATTTGATTTGATTGTATTTTTCTAGAAAAATGGCTATTTCTGTTTTTTGGAATTTATCAGTATTTTTAAAGATTGTTTAACATATTTTAATTTCTGAATCTTTACCATGGGTACTTAAAAAAGTTTTTAATATATCAATTATATCTTTCTATTAACTGTATCTCATTATTAATTATTAATATTACTGTTAATAAATAATTTTTCATTCTGGTGTTAGTTCTTCCCTATAATTTTTGTTTTGTATATTTGCTCTGCCCTAGATGAAGAGAGATGAATTAAAGTCCCCTGGCACTATTGTATTTCTATTATGTTTTGTATCTCTGCAAATTCTACCTTGTGAATGTTACTCCTCTGGAATTTCCATCTTCACGGTAAGTTACACACCTTAGCACTGACTTACTTAATGGTCTTTGGGTGGAAGTCCAGTCTGTCTGATACTAGGACTGCGACCTGATATTTCTTCTTCCTCTCTTCTCTCACCCCTCACCTTCTCTCCCTGTGGTAGTCATTGGTATTATCTTGCTCAGTATTTATCTTTGTACTGTTGGATATCTCATGCTTACGTTACTCGGTCTGGGATTTATTAGGTTGTGTTTTCTTTACATATATTTGTCCATTTTAAATTATTCAAACACCTTCCATTTGTTTTAAGTACCCCTTGCAGAGAACAGAGAGTTAGATACTGCTTTGTGGCTCCCTCTGAAAACCTGTTTCTTTTCATAGGTGAGTGAGACTTTTCTTTTTCTTTTTTTTTTTTTACAAAGAGATATGACAGCTATGTATCGTTTTAGTTTTGTCATTTTTTGGCTTGTTTATACAGTCTTATCAAAGTATTTCGTTATGTAGTCTATTTGGTTAGCTTAGATTTAATTTTAAAAAAGAGTTCTGATATTTTGAAAGACATATTTTGATTCTAGTGGTTTCATTTGTAATTATAATTGTTTATACTATCTTTAGGCTTTATACAATTTCTATTACTGTGAGCAATATTGTCTTTTTCTCCTCTCTCCCATCCCTCTCCTCCTCCACTCTATTTTAGTCAATTATATTATCTTTCTCAGTGTTTAACTCTGTACTTTTAAATATGTTCACACTTCTATTATTTGATTTGACGACTTTAAAAGATACACTTTGGGTGAAGAAGACATTATTTGCATAACTTTAAAGTGTCTCCTCTACAGACTGATTATTAGTTGCAAGGGAGAATAAACAAAACTGTGATCATATGGTGGAGAACATGAACAACATCTTGACCAAATGATCAAAATTAACATCAGCTGAATTAACATCAGATGAACTGCACACACCTCCAGATATGATGTCCTGAGAACACAACATCACCTTTGTAGTATTCTGGCTGGAAATGCATAACCTACATCCAAGTGTGGGGAAACATCAGACAAACACAACTAAGGAATGTTCTACTAAAAAAGGAAAAAGAAAAAGAAAGAAAGGGTGGTGGGGGGGAGCTAGATTCTTCAAAAATGTCAATGTCATATAAGACAAAGGCTATATAAATGTTCCAGGTTAAAGGAGACTAAAGAGCCTGACAGTTAAATGTAATACCTGGCCCTTAACTACATCTAGTATTAGAGGGGAAAATACTCCATAATGATATTCTTAGGTTCACTGAAAAAGCCTGGATATAGAGGTAGGTTAGGTAATAAATATTCTATCAATGTAGGTTTATGTAGTTGATAACTGTACTGTAATTACGTAAGAGAATATCCCTATTCTTAAGAAATAGTAATTTACTTATTTAAGGACAAAGGGCCAATGTGTGTGTGTGTGTGTGTGTGTGTGTGTGTGTGTATAAAGTAAGTGGAGTAAAATGTTTATAACTGGTAAATCTGGGTAAGAGTGTACTTTGCACTATTTTTATTTTTGCAACTTTATAAATTTGAAGTTATTCCCAAATAAAGTTTTTAAAAAGATAAACTTTGAATCCCCATTATAGATAAGACAGAACTTAGTTCACCTGCCTTCTTTCGCTCTTTCATCTTATTTCTATTTTGTAAATAGTATTTACATTCTGTTCTGACATTCAGATTCTCACATTTGCTTTAGACTTAGTCTTATAATTGAATATTCCCAATGCTCACTGCCAGTCATTTTGCTGGGATTTCCCCAGTCATTTCTTGGTTGGTTGACATTTCTTCCAAGTAGACTCCTTACAAAGGGCTCATGGGAACAATATCCCTGAGTCCTTGCATTGAAAACCTGTTTTTGTCTAGCCTTTATAGTTGAAGGGCATTTTGCGCAAAGATAAAATCCTTGATGCACACTTTGTAGAAATGACTCCATTGTCCCCTGACACTAAATATAGCAGTGGAGAAACCAGCTGGTTTTCTTTTGTGGTTAGCTGATTTTCCTCTTCCTCTTAAGAAAAGATGGTCTCCACTTGGCTGACCAAAGGCTTTTTGTTGTTGTTGTTACTTTAAGGACTAATTACCTCACTAAGATATATATTACTCTTATTTTTATTTTTATTTTTAGAGAGAGAGAGTGTGTGTGTGAGAGAGAGAGAGAGAGAGACCATGTGCACGTGCACAGGTTGGGGAGGGACAAGAGAGAGGGAGAGAATCCCAAGCAGGTTCCATGCTGTCAGCACAGAGCCTGACATGGGGCTTGATCTCATGAACCATGAGATCATGACCTGAGCCAAAATCAAGAGTCTGAGGCTTAACTGACTGAGCCACCCAAGCACCCTAAGATATATTTTTGCATTGACTGAGCTGGGCCAACTATCTCCGAAACACAGCATACCATTTCAATATACAGGTTTAAATCTTTCATTTCAGGAAAATTCTCTTGAATTATATCTTTGAATATTTATTTTATCCATTGTTTTATTTTTCTTTGAAGATGTCAAATATGTACATATCAGATGTCATTTGTCTTTTTTCTTTATCATAGGATGGGCGAGAGGCACTTTTCCTTGGCTGGCTCCTGGCCTCCTAACTTCATATACTCGTTAAAGTGGAAGTTAATTGCATCAGGGTCTATCTGATAAACAGGATTACACCGTCCTGCCAGAATTGGACCTCAGTTCTCCAATAATATATCCCCCTCTTCCCTTTCATCAGAAAAAGCAGCTGTCTCTCAGCTAGAAAGGGGACTGCGTGAAACGTGGACTCACTTCTCCTTAATTTCTAGCATATTCTAGGACTCGCCGTTTCCATATCTGCACCAAAAGATCCAATGAGAGTTACAAACACAATTGTGTGGTTAGTATTTGTCGATGAATACCATGTTATTTCTACAGTCACACTAATTGCAGTGCAAAAAGAAAACTATGTTCTCCTGTTCTCCTTTGTTAACTCTTGGAACTTCAGTTTTACCACCTGTAAAATGAGGTCAATAAAATGTGCCTTACAGGATTCTTGTAAGGATTCACAATAGGATCTGTAACCTTCACATAAGCTTTGTTGCATATGGTAGATGATTGACAGCTGGATAGCTATTGATCTTTATATCACTTTATCCTTTTACTTCACTCTTTTATATTTAGAGAGGAGCAATCTCAATGAAATGTAAAAATTACTTTTGGAAATTTAGTATGCCCTGTAGTTGATGAAATGATAGAAAAGCAGTTTAAAACAAAATTGCTCATGTGATGTTACCTCAATTTAGAAAATCCAAGTTTTAGTGCACCCTGCTTTCCAATTTTAAGCAAAGTTTAAAAACAAAATAGGGAAAAGATCTTATTTATTGTTATTACTGTGATAGCAAAACATTATCTGTTCAAGAAGATATCATTTGAAAAGTAGTTTGAAAAATCACTTAAATGTTGAGCAGTAAGATAGAGTTAACAAGAAATAGTGAAACTACAACAGGCTTTGCAGTCAGAAATGCCAGGTGTGTGATGAACATAAGGGAGGGGAAGCAAAAATAATATAAAAACAGGGAGGGGGATGAAACATAAGAGACTCTTAAATATGGAGAACAAACAGAGGGTTACTGGAGGGGGTGTGGGAGGGGGGATGAGCTAAATGGGTAAGGGGCATTAAAGAATCTACTCCTGAAATCATTGCTGCACCATACGCTAACTAACTTGGATGTAAATTTAAAAAAATAAAATTAAAAAAAAAAAAAGAAATGCCAGGTGTGAATCTCACACCCATTATTTATAATATAATTGGGGTTAAGCTGCAACTCTTTTTTCTCATCTGTAAAATGGGACTTATTTATTTCATAGGATGTTAGGATTAAACGATGTAAGAGATATAAAAGGGCTATCCAATTTTAATTATCAACTGCTCTGTGTTCCAAACTATTGGTATTATAAAAGTAACTGTGATTCAATATTCATGTTTGTGTCTGCATTCTAGTAGTTTCCATATTTAATGGGGTCAGGGTAGGAGCTGTTCAGAGTAGCAATGATTATCTTTGCCTGGGTGTTATCTAGGGACCTGGGAGCTAAAAGAGAGACAGAGATAATCTACTTCTTTGAAGTCCGTTAATGTTCCTTTTGCAGGAAGAGTTTCAGCGTCTGGTCAGACCAGGCATCCTCAGATCAGTTCAGCTGGCATGAAGCCACACAAGGAAATGGGACAAAGACCATGAAGAACAAGATTCTTTCTCTGCACTTGTTTCAGGGGCAAACAGTCACACCCCTTCTGTCACCGCTGGAGAAAGGTCTTCATAAATTTGACATTTCTCAAAGCTTCTATCAGCCATTGATATGTGCTCCCTGCATTCAGCCTGTTGTGTGTCACCCATGAGCACTCTGAGTAAAAGGCCTTTGTCTTACAACTTCCAGAGGTGTGAAATTCTTAAAAGCTCTATGAAACCATGGTCTCTGTAGGATTCCAGGTGCAGAAGCTTGTTGTTGTGATCTCCTAGGGATGCAGTTATCAGAGGATATGTTTATAAAAGGGCGACAGCAAGCAGTTCATGTTTTCTACACACCACATTCAAGGGACAGGTAAACAAAACGTGCCACCATTTTTGCCGTCTCGTCAATGACATCTAGGCAGGCACACAGCTGTCCATTTGTAAGGTCGCCCCATCCAAAGTAAGCCATATGGCATTCATGGTGAAGGTACCTTTTAAATAAGCAATCAGATCACTTTATTCTCCTTGGGGCTTACTTTATCTTGTTCATATTTTCTAAAGCAGAGTTTTTTGAGTGTCTACAACTCACACTAGAAAGGAAAGTCCATGGAGTTAAAATCATTGTCCTAAGGATAATTTTAGGAATGTCGTGCATTTCCTGACTTTCAAGTCTGGGCTGGTTCATTACGATGACTCCATGTTTGCATGATGAAACTCCTGTTTCTTATCACTTATGCTTCAATTTACAGTATTGGGACAGTGCTTAGCAATCATTTGTCTATTGGATTTAAGATATAACTTGCCAACAGCACAAGAAAAATACCACCTATAAAACGGAAGCATAAGCCAAACAAAAAAGGGTTTGCTATTATCCAGGAATCAAGAGGGCCTCCCTCCTCATCCCCTTCCGCATCATACATCTTTGACGGATACTTTTGCAATCTGAGCTATCCGTGTGGATTTCAGCACTTGTTTTGCACAACTATGATAGAAGTATGAGATAAAAACATCTGCATCGAATAAAGGTAGAGAATGGGGCACCTGGGTGGCTCAGTCAGTTAAGCATAAGATTCTTGATTTCTGCTCAGATCATGATCTCACAGTTTTTGAGATTGAGCCCCATGTCAGGCTCTGTGCTGACAGCATGGATCCTGCTTGGAATTCTCTCTCTTGTTCTCTCTCTGCCCCTCCCCTGCTTGTGTGCCTGTGTGCACCGTCTCTCTCTGAAAATAGACACTTTTTAAAAAGTAGAGAATATATAAAATAATTACTTATTGTATTAGCAAATAAATTATTGGCTATAAATCCAATTTATCCCTGCAGAAGGATTTAAATGATGTGATGCTGAAAGATTTCATGTCTGTTTGAGAGATTATCCAGGTGGTAACTTCGGAAACACGAGGAGGTGACTTCACAAACGTGCTTTTACAGTGAATCACCAGAGCATCCATCGAAACAAAGGCCAACGCCTCAGAATAAGGTGTGCACAGCCACTGTATTGGCCATGTCGATAGATGATGCAGATTTATGAAAAGACCACATGTAGGCACTGCTAGGGCCGAACAGGACTTACTTAGTAGAGGCCACCGAAGCAGTCAGCACAGTTTAGGACACACAGCAGCAGGACCACCATGGATGACGGCCCACACTGTGCACTGCCCAATATCAGAGGTACCATTCAATTGCAATTCATTGTCATGAGGACTCTCAAACTTGGCACCCTGTTGGGTAGAGAGAACTACATTATCCTAGATAGATACAGCCTCCGAATCCGTTCCCAATACCTTATGTTAGCATTTTCGAAGTTGCAGATGATAATGTTTATGAGTGACGTTTTAGAAGCATAACTACCCCTGTCCAGGCCCAGCTTGATATACATCAATCTAGTATGTTTCTGCACACAACTTAGCAAAATACATTCCAGAGAAGACCACATCTAAGCCAGGTACACCTCATCAATCTCAGTGTTATGTAATGCACAGTTCACAGCTTGCTCAAGCCTGAACAAAAGCCTCATTCATCACTCTCACTCTCTCCAGGCTGGTGCATCCTAGTCTGGGAGGATCCTAAGGGCTGCAGAATGGGATATTTTCCTAACAAGCCCTTACACTAGCTAAGTTTATCTTGAATGCTGAAAATCCAGGAGTATAAACTACTACGGGATGCAAGGAGCAAGTGGGGCCATGGGTTCCCCACTGGCCTAAGGAATAAGAGTTCAGAGGAAGGTGACTGTGAGAAAGGCTTCCTGCTGAGATGACGCTGTGATCCTGGTGTTTGCATTAGCTAAAGAAAGTGGTGGGCTACAGTCAGTTGATGACATAATGTAAATCACGGGCGGTGGGAACCGCCTGGCCTTGAGAGTCTTACAAAAGTGAGTTTGAATCCTGATCCTACAAGCTTAGTTCCTACCATGTAGCCGATCAGATGCTTGACCTCTCAGAGAATCGTTTCTTTCCATTCACAATACTGTAATATTACTTAACTCCCAGGATTACTGGTAGGATTAAAGACATGCATAAAAGCTCCTGGTACAGATCCTAGTATGTGGTAGGCGACCAAAAAATAGTACCTATTGATTTTATTACAAGAATGGACTATAAATCATGAAAACAATTGCACTAAGTGAATGAATATGCATATATGTTTACAGTTACTACATATCTTTTTATAGCAAGCTTGAAAAATGAATTTCAACTATGCACGTTCATAGAATATATTCCCCCTTTAAAAAAAATAGAACATTACAGATGAAGTAGTTACTTTGATCATTCTGTACTGCTCCCAATTAATTCTGTTTTCCTTACCTCCTAAAAGGCAATCGGCTTCAAGAGATTTTTTTTTAATTTAAAAATAAATATGTAAAAGTACGTAAGGTCAAAAAATTGACATCAGTCATTCAATGCTATGATACTGCATGTACCAGACTAGTAGGGTTTTTGCCTGTTTTATTCAGCATTGTTTTGAGATCAGCCCATGTCATTATGCTTAAATCTAGTACATTCTTTTAAACTATTGTATCAGGGCACGTCAATTTGTGAACATACCACATTTTATTTATCTATCCCTGATGGGTATGTTTTTAGATTACTTCCAATGATTCACTATGAAAAATATTGTTATGAAAGAATTTAGCACAAGTGTAGCATTGTGTCAAGGGTATATGTCAGAAGTAGAACTCCTAGGTGTAAGTATTTTTAATTTTACTGGCTACAGGCAAATTGCTCCTTAAAGTAATCGTATCAATTTACATTTGCACCGACAGTTTATAAGAGGTCCTGTTTCCTCTGGTCCCTGTAGCTTGGCTTTTCATTTGGTTGATGGTTTCCTTTGCTGTGCAGAAGCTTTTGAATTTCATGTGGTCCCACTTGCTTACATTTCCTTTCATTGCCTTTGCTTTTGGTGTCAAATAAAAAAAAATCATTGCCAAGACCTCACCAACTTTTGATATTATCTAATGTTTAAATTTTTGCCAGACTGGTTAATGAAAAATATGCTCTTTTACTTAGCCTTTTCGGACACATTCCAGTTATGAATCCTTTGTTTTTCAGATTGCAAATTCACTCTCCTAGTCAGTCACTTATGTTTTAGCTTTTTAAGGGAGTCGCTGTGGATTAGAAGGTCTCATAATCTAAGGTAGGCACATTTACAAAATGTTTCTTAATTGTTTTTGGTTTTTGTGAATAACAAATACTTTCTCCATTGCCAATTATGAAGATATTTTGTATATTCTTTGAGTAGTTTTATTTTTTTTTATTTTTATTTTTTTTTAAATTTTTTTTAACGTTTATTTATTTTTGAGACAGAGAGAGACAGACAGAGCATGAATGGGGGAGGGGCAGAGAGAGAGGGAGACACAGAATCGGAAGCAGGCTCCAGGCTCCGAGCCATCAGCCCAGAGCCAGGCTCCGAGCCATCAGCCCAGAGCCTGATGCGGGGCTCGAACCCACGGACCGGGAGATCGTGACCTGAGCCGAAGTTGGAGGCTTAACCGACTGAGCCACCCAGGCGCCCCTCTTTGAGTAGTTTTAATTTTGCTTTCCCTTTAGATCTATAATACAGCTAGATTCGCTTTTTGTAGGGATCTAATTGATTTTTTCCACATATGAAGACAACTGTCAAGAAACTATCTGCTGAGTAGTTCACTCTTTCTTTCCTCCCGTTCTTGTGTACCAAGTATCCACATGCATCTGAATTTATCCCTGGGCTCTCTGTTTCAGTTCATTAATCCATTTGTCTCTTCTTGCATCAATACCACATTATTTGTCTTAGCTTTGTAATAAACTTTGACATCTGACAAGGCAAGTACAGTTCATTTGAGTTCCTTTCAGAATTATTTTTACATATTTAGCATTCCATGCAAATTATGGATTCAGTTTGTTAACTTCTATGAAGAGTCTAATGGGGATATTGATTGGGACTGAATTTGCTTTACGTATTAATTTGGGAAAGAGCAACATCATTATGACAATGTGTTTTCTGGTCAATGACCACGGTATCTCACCATTTATTAAGGTCTTATTTAATATCCTTCAATAGCATTTCATAACTTTCTCGATAATTTACTTCAGCACTTGTCTTTTTTTTAATATGAAATTTATTGTCAAATTGGTTTCCATACAACACCCAGTGCTCATCCCAACAGGTGCCCTCTTCAATGCCCATCACCCACTTTCCCCTCCCTTCCACCCCCCATCAACTCTCAGTTTGTTCTCAGTTTTTAAGAGTCTCTTATGCTTTGGCTCTCTCCCTCTCTTCTTTTTTTTTTCTTCCCCTCCCCCATGGACTTCTGTCAAGTTTCTCAGGACCCACATAAGAGCGAAAACATATGGTATCTGTCTTTCTCTGTATGACTTATTTCACTTGGCATAACACTCTCCAGTTTCATCCATGTGGCTACAAAAGGCCAGATTTCATTCTTTCTCATTGCCAAGTAGTATTCCACTGTGTATATAAACCACACATTTAGGCTCTTTCCATAATTAGGCTATTGTTGAAAGTGCTGCTATAAACAATGGGGCACAAGTGCCCCTATGAATCAGCACTCCTGTATCCCTTGGGTAAGTTCCTAGCAGCAGCACTTCATTGTCTTTATTGCTATTGTAGTTGGGATTTTCTAAGTGATAATTGCTCAGGTATATGGAAGCCATTGGTTTTTGACTGCTGATATCAGACTCACTTTCAGACTAATTCATGTACTTCTAGTAGCTTACCATTCATTACCATGTGTTTTCCAGGTAAGCAATTATATTATCTGTAAATAATCACAAGTTTTCTCTATTTCTTAGCTATTATACCTTTTACTTCTTGTTTTTGACACAATGGAATGTCAGCTATGACAGCCAGAATTCTCGTTATATTCCTGGTTTTACTTGCAAAGCTTATGTTTCACATTATCATCTTTGCTAGCTATTTATAGTAAGTAACCTTCATCAGGCGAAGGAAAGATTTTCCTATACCTAGGTAGCTGGGGTGTGTGTGTGTGTGTGTGTGTGTGTGTGTGTGTGTTAATCATATATGGGTATTGGATTTTGAATTTCTGATTAGTTACTTCTTTTAACTGCTTGTAAGTTGTTTCCTAGGTGTAACACTTTCCCTAATCTTTCCAGTGATCGTGTTAGATTCATTTTACACATCCTGTTCTTAAGACTTTATTAGATCTGTTTTTTCAGACTACCTTCTGTGTTTTGCCTCTCTTACTGGGTGGCTTTTCTCAGTCTATCATTCTTAACCCTGAGCTTATCCTCCTGCTCTGATTCATGCAAGTGGTCAACTGCCTCTGTATATGATGCTAATTCTAGAGGGAAAAGCAGAATCTACTGTGGAGATTAGGCTACATGTGGCTTTAAATAAATGAGGAGGAAGGGCAGGACAGCCCGGGTGCACATCTTGCCACTTGGTGTGGGCTTAACAGTTCCTGTTCTCCATGTCACTAAGGGCTTGGCTTTCTGTCCCAAGGAAATAGATACACCTGTCATAGCTTCCTGGACCCAAAATAAAGTATGTGTGCATGAGAGAGAGAGAAAGAAAGAGAGAGAGAGACTTTCTAATAGTTAATCAGCCAAGTCATTTTTTCTTCAATAACCCAAACAAGCATCATCTCAATTGCCCTTGGCCTCTTCCAACTTTTGGTTGCCACCACTGATTAGCTTGAAGCATGTCTGGTATTGCTCCCACTTTCTGTGGTGTCAGTCTCCCTTGGACTTCAGCACATGTTTGGGGCTACCGTTTATCTCTTTAAAATCAGAGTCCATTTGTTTTAAGGGATTTATCACTTTTGAAAATGTTTCTTCTTTTGTTGGGGGTGACTGTGACTATGTACTTGTGTGTGTGTGTGTGTGTGTGTGTGTGTGTATACACACACACACACATATGTACACACATATATATATATAATACATGTAAATATACATTAAGATATAATACATATTATACATACAAATGCATACACAAATATGTACACATACAAGCTTTCATTTCTAGAGTTTGTTGTGGCAGGTCAGAGTGCTGTGTGTCCTCTGACTACTATTTTGAAACCAGAAGATCCTATCTTTAAATCAGAAGTATTTGCCCCCTGGGAACTTTTCTTAAACTTGAACCTGATGTCTGGAGTTACAAAGAAACATTAATTGTATAGGTTGGAAAAGCAGCATCAAATATGATCTGATCTCATAATGGCTTCTGTTGTAATCTAAATACAGCTGGTAGAGGTTAACCAATATAAAAGCTACTTGAGAATCATTGAATTGGGTCTCACTGACTCCATTTATCACTTCTATGAAGTTGAATAATTATTCAATATCTCTGAGCCTTGGTTGGGTTTTTGTGAGGGCCAAGTGGAAAGTGTGCATGGAAATAGTGGTACTGGGTTAAACGTTGTGTATGATCATTGTTAGCATTACCCCATTATCTTGGATTTCTCTTCTATACCACCTGCATTTTCAAGTTGTTCATATGTCATCAACACACGCTGCCCATTTACACAGAAATATATATTTCCATGTTATTCAAGTTTGATAACACAACATTTCAAATATACACTTCACATTGACCAAAAGTATAGCGCTGCGGTTTTCAGTGTAGATTTTAGAGTGAGGCAGACGTGGGCTCTATTAAGCTTCCCTCCTTCCTACATCCTTTACTGACACAATCACAGATCCGTGGCAGTTATATGTGATGTGTGGATTCCTTGACACTGTTATTCTTGGAATACCTTCAACTGACTTGAAGGATTAGGAGAATGTCTCTGTGTCTCATTAAAATCCTGTGTTTGAGGAGATGGTGCAATTGATTAAGATCGTTCCAAAGAAGGTTATTAGGATATCCTGACAAGAAGACTTTTCTGGATTCCCATTGTTCAACATGCCAATCTTTTACTGAATTTTTCATTCAGTCTTGTTAAATTGCTAGTGCAGCCTCACATCTCTCCATCCAGATTTACTGAGGACTTTACCAGATGAAAAAAGAATGTCTCCTAGATCCCCATTCTGTATACACCAATTCTTCTTCATGTGTTCCTTCGCAGTAGTCTTTGGATACTACAGAGCAGAGATTTTGTCTCTACTGAGGTCATGGGACTTCACATAATGAAGTCCATGTGGCAACATCATGTTGATCAACCACAGAAGCCTTTTTCAGGGCAAGGGGATCTCAAACACTTTGCCTTCCAATTGGTATCATCATGGGGCGTTGTTTGTTATTTTGTTTCGTTTTGCTTTTGACTTAAAATTTTTTTTAATTTATTTTTGAGAGAGAGGCACACAGAATCCTAAGCAGGCTTGAGGCTCTGAGCTGTCAGCACAGAGCCCAATGCGGGCCCTGAACCCATGAACCCTGAGATCATGACCTGAGGCAAAGTCAGAAGCTTAACCGACTGAGCCACCCAGGTGCCCCTGTTATTTTGTTTTGTTTTGAATGCTGGTTTATTTGGCCCCACTTGCTAGCAATCTCCAGGCATACAATAGTCAGGAAACAAGAATTTACTCTTTGCAAACAGTGAAATTGCTAGGATATTCTATAAGCTGGAGACAGGTGATAGAACCAGATAATCATTCCGGTTTCTGCCAGGACTGAAAAATCTATAATTCAATAACAAAGTAGCACAAATGTCACAAAAAGGACATCCCTTTTATTGAGTCAGTGGTTATACCAGTGAAGAGGAAGAGTGTTGCCTATGACAGGCTTTTACTTCGTTACTGCTTGTAGTTTATAGACAACAAAGTTAGAAGATGATTTGGCACTGAGCACTGCATAAATACAAATGAGTTTATTGAAAACCTGCTTTGGGGGGGTCATTTTTACTACTCTTCTGCATGTGGATTTGAAATTTTTTAAAAGAAACTATTTTGTGTCCTCCTAACATACGAAGGTGATTTTTTAAAAAAATATTTGTTGAGGGCCGTTGAATATAAGTAGTCCTTAAGATAGAGAAAAACCTAGAGCACCAGATAGCCCCTGTGCTTTCTTGTATATCACCAGTGGCAAACTCATGACCTTCTGACCCTGTTAATGGAACTTGTCAATCAAAGGAAAAACAAACAATAAATATATGTTATTAATCACCAGGCATCTAAGATCTTAAAATCTAGAGAACTGAGTTCCAATTAACTGACATTAAGATAACAATGATAAATGAGCCCCAAATTCAGCCTGGAGCCTAAATGGTCTCCACTGTTCACTGGAAAGCTGTATGGTTCCCTGAAATGGCGGCAAGAACATGGGACTTGGGTAAGTCATACTACCCACCAGCTATGTAACCTCCTCAAAGGAAACCCAGCTGAACCTGCCAAATTAACACATTTCCTCTTTTAACAGCTCCATTAGGATTCTTGTATCAATTGAAAAATAGATGTGAAATCACTTTGTAATTGACCGTTAAAACTGCCTCATATTTACCTCACTATGAGCTTTGAGAACAATTGAGAAAATATAGACTCTCCAACATCACAGCATGTTGAACCACCCTGGGCACCAAGCAGAGCTGAACAGGCAAGCTTTGACATGATGGGAATGTTGCCTGGGAACTGGAAGAATCCAGCACTGGTTGCAGACCACAATATTGCTTTGTCCTTCAGCAAAACAATGTTCATTGCCCCTCTACCACCATAGTGATGGGACTTCTGTTAGTCTTGTTTCTACTATAACTTCACTCCTCACCAATACAGCACCCTCTTGTCCCTGGCCCTTTGATTCTAATTACTCATCTCTTCTTCTTACTCAAAAATTTATCTAAGTACAAGACTACCCTATATGTCTTTTCTGCCTCTATTCCTACTACCAATGAAACAATTATTTCTTTTTTTAAAAATGTTTAATGTTTATTTATTTTTAAGAGACAGAGAGACGGAACGCATGCAGGGAGGGGAAGAGAGAGAGGGAGGCACAGAATCCGAAGCAGGCTCCAGGGTCTGAGCTGTCAGCACAGAGACCGATGCAGAGCTCAAACTCAGGAGCTGTGAGATCATGACCTGAGATGAAGTCAGACGCTTAACTGACTGAGCCACCCAGGCACCCCAAAACAACTATTTCTCAGCTCACACTTAAATGACCAAGAAAGAGAATGTATTTAATGCTTCATTTCCTCATTGCAGAAAACCATGTTCTGAACATAATATTCAACGGGTTCCTTGCCTCGGATATGGATGCAGACAGAAAATTCATCTTGCAATAGTTACATAATGGTGCTTTGTTTCCTTATCTGTTGTTAGTTGAGCAACCCAGGACAGAGCTTGAAATTTTATTTTTGAAGCCTCCTAACACTGAGAGAAGTGACCATCCTACTCCTTTGTCTTTACATTTATGAGCCCCTTGGCATTTCTCAAACATAGCAGTAGCCAAGTCATGTAAAGTACTGCCTTCAAAAGAGACATGTTTTGAAGATATTTAAAACCACAGGCAAAACTTTGATTGCCATTGCCAACCATGGGCTCTTGGCATCCATGATGAGATTTGTGCTGGTGTCTCAATGATTCCCGCTCGTTCTAAGGCCACAATCAAATGTCACCCATCCCACATACCCTGAGAGGTTGTTATTATGTGCAACCCCCAAATCCTGGTGTTCAGATGCAAGGAACATAGGCCCGCTCAAGTATTTTTCTATTAATAAAGGGTTATAGTGAGGCTAGAATAGGAGAGGGTAACAGGAGAAAACAGGACTCCTGATAACACAGGGTCCTACTGTGGGCCCCACAGAGTGGAACTCAAAGTCCACTCAGCACCCACCTCTTCCCTAGAGACCAATCCAATTTGTCTCTGCCATAGCATCTTCAGTGCACAAATCCTACGCCCGCTCCGCCATTCATACAGCCCACCTACCTCATTCCTATCTCCTTCTCTGTATTTCTTCTCACTTCTCTTCCTGCTTCTTAACATGGGATTCATTCATATCTTGAGAGTGTTTTTCATTTCAGGCTGCTTCATAGGTCCGTGAGCCGTTTATAGGTAGGTTGCCTTGTGAGGGATCATCAACACCTAATCCAGTAGCTGGGGCTGGGGTGGCATGACAATGGGAAGAGAGCTGTCTGGCCAGGAGTCTGGGGTTGCCTTTCTCAGCAAGGAAGTGATCGAGCAATGTCCCTTAAAAATTGCCATGCCCGTGTCCTGGTCCACCTGCCACCATCTCTCCCCTGGACCACAGCGATAGTCTCTTGCTTCCACTCTTTTCCCCTACAGCCCTCTCCTCACATTGAAAGCAGTGTAACACATTTAAAGCCCAACTCAAATCAAGTTTTTCCTCTGCTGAAAACAGTCTATTCTGAATAGAACCTAAACATCCATGCTACAAGACCCCACGTCTACTCTAGACTATTTCCTTACTCTGCGCCTCCCCCCACTCTGCTCCAGCCACAGAAACGACTTGTTGCTCCTCAGAGCGCCAGGCACTCTCCCTCCTCAGGGTCTTTCCCCCAATGCTCTCTCTCCCTGACGTGTTCCTCTCTCAGCCATCCCTGTGCTAATTCCTTTATTTCCCTCAGGGCTTTTCTCAGACCTTTTATGTAAATTATGACCTTTCATCCTATCCCTATCTCCTTGACCTCTTTATACATACTGTATATCTACTTCTTTGTTTACTGGCTGCCTTCTCCACTAGAATTTAAACTCCATGATGGCAAGGAATTTATTGGTTTGGTTTACTCTCGTACCCCAGTACGTACAACAATGTTCGACACATGGTGAGTGCTTAATAAATCTTTGTCAAATAAATATACAAATGAATGAATGAAAATGCACCATGGGCATAAAAGGACTGTCACTGACATGTCCAGAACAAGACTACTGGAGGAGATGGGTGAGTAATTTTAATCGTAGTGAGAAGTTCTAAGGTTTGGGCAAGCAAGGAGTCTACCATGTATACTCTGGGCGATTGAGAAAGGCTTGACTCTTTTTTAAGACCTGAAGTCTAGAAAAAAAGCATTTTAGTAGGGAGCAGGTGCACAGATCAGAAGGTAAGAGAAAGCATGGCATGCTTGGAGCAATTCCCTGCCATGACACCTTCGTCTGCAAACAGGAGGAAACTGGGATTGGCCTAAGCAATAAGGCAGTGGGTCATCTCACCTGGAAGGATGCTTATCAATAGGGCATATGCCAGGAGCAGTGCATGAGGCTCCAACAATGCTTTTCTGCAGATCTCCTGGCTCTGCCCTCCTCACCTTTATAGTCTCATTTTCGTACTTGTAGCAAGATGGCTGCACAAAGTCTCAACATCATTTCCAGCCACCGCAATGCCCATGGGCAGAAAGAAGCTGTCTTTCCCTTGGGTCTATACTCCAGATAAGGAATTAATCCTACTATATCATCAGCAAACTTCCTCTCACACCCCGCTGGCCAAAACTGGGTCACTTAACCTTTCCCAAATAATCATTAGAAAAGATAATGCAGGGCTATCATGACTGGCTTTGACAAATTACCTGGGCCAAAGATCCTTGGAGCGTCAATCATCATTACCACTGAGGTTTGGGGGTAAGGGGAGGAAAAAAGTGGAAAGATAGCAAGGGTCAGAAAATTAGTCTTTGATGTCCTGCTGTGGAGTTTGAACTTTACCATGAAGGCTATTGGTAAACAATAATCAATTTTAAGCAACAAAGTTGTAGATTCAGTTTCCCAATGTGTACGGATCGCTAAATGGCATTGCGGGTGGGTTCAAGGAAGAAAGACTAAGGACAAGGGGAGCAACTGGGACCACTGTAGCAATGCAAGTGAGAAAGACAGTGCTTATACAAAGATAATGGTACTAAGGACAGATCAGGGAAACTTAAGGAGGTAACAGAGTACTGGGACCATTCAGCAGAGTCTAGTGACCCAGTGGATGTTGTAACTGAGGCAGAAGAAGATTTAAGGATAAACTGAGGTTTCTGGCTTGAGTAACTGGGTGGAGGGTGGAATAATTCACAGAACTAGGAAATAAATAAGGGGACACTGGATGAGGATACAATAATCATTGTGTTTGATGTTCTCAGCTAGAGGGGTGTAAAATGTGGTTGCAGAGAGGCATTTGGAGTTCAGAAAGAGGTCTGAACATGTGTTTATTTCCTGATCATGAACAAGGTGAAAGTCACAGTGTCAGGCGTGCAGATGGTACACGATGCATCAGGAGCAGTCCCGCCCCTCAAGGAGCTGTCAACTTTATTGATCAGTTTAGCAAATAATCATACAAATTCCACAGCAGTGCTTAGAAGCATAAATCTCTGAGTTGTGGTAACCAGCTAATTTCAGCGGGAGTTTTAAGTGGAGTTCTGATCAGTGAAACAGAGAAAGGCTCTGTTAAGCAAGAGGACTGGCAATAACCCACACATGAATTAATTATAAGGACTCTAAAGTAAGGGCATTAGAACCAGCAAGGAAAAGGACTAGACAGATGCCCGTGACATTTTGATGAAAGAGGCAATGCATTTTTGCAACTACTTGGATATGAAGCAAGAAGGAGGGCTTCAAGATATTGGATATTTTTTTTAATATCGAAAGAAGAAAAATAGAAAGTCAGTGCAAGGAGTTGATTGTGTTGAGAAGAGTTAAGAGAAAATGTTATGTTTAGACACGTTGCTATTGAGAAGGTGGGAGATTCCACAGACAAACTGGAGATGCGGGAGCAAGATCAGAGCCAGAGATGGAGCTCTGGGGGCTCATGTCACATCTGGTTGCCAAGTCTGAGTCGCAGAGAATGCAAAGGTGCCCCCTGGAATTGTGCAGCGCCATGGTGCACATTATAAGTATGTAAGTTATCATTATTGACGCTTTTTTCTCAAATGGATTTGAGCACATGGTCAGTTAGATAAAAACCAACCTGAACCTAACCCGAATTTCCCCAACAATGTTTATTCAAATACTTAAGATTTGCTTACATGAGAGAGACTGAATCAGGGAGAGAAGAGAGGAGACAAGATACTAAAAAAGTAAAAGAACACGAAAAAACCCCAGCTACTTCCACATGACTATGAACGTGGAAGAATGCACGATGGATATACGTTACATCAATCTTCCAGGAAATACAAAAACAATATTTTAATTCCACGGATATGAAGATTAAGCTGCATAAGAATCATCTCTGACCAGAAAAAACATATCTTTTGGTGCAGCAACTACCCAAAGCCTTGTACAATTATGTGCCAAATAAAAGCTTTTGACAAAATAATGCTAGCGGGCAGGTGTCACGCCTGTTCAACCAACTTAGTCCGTAAGCAAGTACCTAACTAAATGATTTAATGAGGAGTAAAGGAATGAAAAGATAAGGAAAAGTATATGCTTCAGAGAATCAGGAGTTAACTACTTGCTGCATATTTTTCACGTCTAATCATGGGCACACATGCACATATATACGTACACATGTGAGTACACACATACACAATAACATACTTCCTTGACTTGGTTTAACAGCTAAACATTCAGCTATGACTTAAAGGTCGTAAAGACTGTCCATGACTCTCAGAGAAAACTCCTTCCATAATGAGCAAAAGAAAATAAATGTTATCCTGAAAACCACTACAATAAAAAAGACTGAAATCCATTAGAGAGTGATATGAGGCAGAATCCTAATCAATAATTCTTATATTGACAATCCTAACAACCTTCAACAAAACGGAAGATTTTGTGGCATGCTGTATTCTTTTGCAGACAAGTTTAAATAGCTGTATTTATCACAAATGCAAACACATATTAAAATATTGAAGGCACTGCAAGATACATTGAAGTTAAATATACTGAAGAGAAAATAGTGATGCCGATGTTGTAGTAATTAGAAGAAAACCTTATTTATGTAGACTGTATGTTCCATGAGGTCAGGGCCACATCTGTTTACATACCACTGTATTAGCACATAACACAGAACCTGGAATAAAACAAGCTATCAACAAATACACGAATTAATTTAGCATTGATTGTCCTAGGGAGCTATGGTAATGCGAAGCATTTTGGTTAATTTTAAAACTTAAATGTGAGAATAAGACAAATATACCCCTCACATTGAGAAACTTATTCATTCGTTTGTCACTCATTCGTACTTCATTCTGAAAAATATTTAAGAAGTCTCAAAAAAAAAACCATAAAACAGGAAAATACACATGTATATATCAGGATGAAAAAGATGGACATAGGATAATAGAATAAAAGGTAGAGGATAGAGTGTATATAAAAGCACACACCCTGGAAGTCGTTGGGCAGATGCCAAAATTGCAAACAGGATTCTGTCTTAAAGGACAAAGGCAAGAGAAATGTCCACATGGAGCCCACAGTGCCACCATCATAAAATAGAGTAGGTCAC
This sequence comes from Panthera uncia, assembly GCF_023721935.1. Taxonomy (NCBI): domain Eukaryota; kingdom Metazoa; phylum Chordata; class Mammalia; order Carnivora; family Felidae; genus Panthera; species Panthera uncia. Next base: position 86,398,870 of record NW_026057580.1, read on the forward strand.
CATCCAGCTTTTACTCCAATTCACTGGGCAAATACATTATTTAATACTTAATTTCCTGGGGGAAAATGCACTACAAAAAGGCATTACAGAGACTACTAAGTTATTTTCTTTCAAAGCAAAGTGATTAAATAAAATCCTGGTGCTTTCCTATCAGTCCCTGTTTGGTTCTCCAAATTAATAATAAGTGAATTTTTTAAATGAAACCGCACTTTTTACAGCATTCAAAGCTTATGATAGAACAAAATGTGGAGGGACCAATTCAGATGGTTATATATTTACTTATATATAAAATTCATACAATAGAAAGAAGAACCACTGACATCATTTATTTTATTTTTTTTACACTTTTATTTATTTTTGAGAGACAGAGGGAGACAGAGCACAAGTGGAGGAGGGGCAGAGAAAGAATGAGACACAGAATCCAAAGCAGGCTCCAGGCTCTGAGCTGTCAGCACAGAGCCCAATGCGGGGCTCGAACTCACAAACCATGAGATCGTGACCTGAGCTAAAGTCGGATGCTTAACTGACTGAGCCACTCAGACGCCCCCACTGACATAATTAACGTGCGTATTTCCCTGGCCAGTGTGCCATCATAGTCTAAACTGAAAAGTCATGTACGAGGTGTGTCATGCTCACAGTGAAAAGAACTAAAAATGATAACAAGGAAGAACCGTGGCTTGAGATTTCATTACTTCCGCTGCAATTTAGACTTGAATATGAGCTCATCAATAGCCCACAGAAAGGCGAAGAGGATGAGGGCACGAGAGACTGGACGACTGAGCCTGGCAGAGGAAATAAAAACATGGTCAGAGAGGTGAGGGGCAAAGTTCCCTTCCTGAAGCAGCTCTGGGATTGTATTCCACAACTGTGAGTTGGTTCAAGTTACAGACAGTCCCTCAGACCGAGGGACTAGTGTGACGACATGAAACCTGCCACTGTTTTTTATTTGATCGGCAGGATAGCTGTGTCCCTATGCTGTGCCACCCTTGTGTGTTCTGAAGGGCGGTGGAACAAATTAGTGTAGCACCAACTATAAAATCTGGGGATGAATTTGGCCCCTAGAGATTTTAAGAAAGAAAAATAATAAATGGAATTCTCACTGAAAGCTTGTCTTCTTTCCCCATTCTCCATTTTTCTTTCAAAATTAGATTCATTGTATTTCTGTACATATCACTTAAGATTTGCTCTAGGTGCCTGGAGCCTGAGTGGCTCTCAGTTGGTTAAGCGTCAGACTCTTGGTTTTGGCTCAGGTCATGATCTCAAGGTTTCAAGGGTTCGAGCCAAACCCAGGTTGGGTTCTGTTCTGACAGTGCGGAGCCTCTTGGGATTCTCTCTCCCTCTAGCTCTGCCCCTCCCCTCATGTTGTCTCTGTCTCTCTCAAAATAAAATAAAATAAACTCAAAAATATGTACATTTAAAAAAAGATTTGCTCTAGATTTGACTCCAAAAATCAACCATATATTTTAATTTTTTTTAGTGTTGATTTGTTTTTGAGAGAGAGAGAGAGCACGAGCAAGCATGAATGGGGGGAGAGGAAGAGAGAGAGAGAGGAAGACACAGAATCCAAAACAGGCTCCAGACTCCAAATGGTCAGCATGGAGTCCAACGCAGGGCTCAAACTCATGAACTGGGAGATCATGAACTAAGCCAAAGTTGGATGCTTAACTGACTGAGTCATCCAGGCACCCCTCAACCATATATTTTAAATAAACAAGTGTTCAAGAAACTTTTCACACATTTCCAGGAGTCATTTCTTTCAGCTCTCTGACTCTTATTTTGAAGGTAATATCTAAAGATCGATTTTTAAGAGCTTGTGTAACATAAGGTATGTCTCTGTAATTTCTGCAAAAATATCTTATGCAAAAATACTCCATGAGAAAAATATACTTATTTTTTGCTCTACACCTTGAATTCTATATACTAACTACTATATGGATTATTTCATTTTTATCCCCACAAAGATACCCTATGAGCTGATTATTGTATTATCCATATACACATAGGTGAAGAAACAGAGAGGCTCTATCAATTAATACCTTTCTCAAGTGTACCCATTAAGTAATATCATCAAAATCTGAACTCAGGCAGCCTGATTCCTGACCCATATTCCTAGCCACCAAGTTACAGTTCTTACATTGCATTTCAATCTTTCTAAGTTAAATAAAAAGTACATTCTGAGAAGTGAAAGGAGCTTACTTAATGTACTGATATAGTAAAGAGTCACCAACTTTGACTTAGGACTCAAGATATGTAGGTTCTATTCATGAGACTTAGCTATGTGACCTTAGTTAAGTCAGCTCATCAGTTTGTTTCTCTATTGAAAAATGTCAGGGCTTCAAAAAAATGAGTTGAATCAACCTGATACTTAAGTCCTTTTAGGTTTTGACATCCTATGTGTTCTAACTAGATGCGTGTCATCACCTAGCATACCTTTGGTCAGAGATAGGAATACAATGTCCATTAAAGGATGTGTGGGGCAGGTTGGCATGGCTCTGTGCTGTGGCCAAAGAACTCCACTGGTGACAACTTGGAACTAGTAAGGAGAATGTGACTGAGTAAAAACAAATCCATTTCCTATACTAGACATACAAGTCAAAGCCCAAACTTGCAATTCTATGGACTGCATGATATTTTTAAGCATGGATTAATGTTATATTCTAAAGAAAAGCTTGTTTCTGTTGTTTCTTCAGTGCCTAAAATAGGATTTGACGCATCGCGGAGGGTCAGTGGCAGTTTTTAAACCAACACCACGAAGGGAAAAATCTACTTGATTAGTCCACACCCATTAGAAAACAGAACCTAATTGCTGAGTGACTTATACTCCATGTTGTCGCTCAGTTATGTCTGGCGATGAAGCTCATTGACAGAGCTCTCCCTTGTTACTTCTAGGTGAACAGCCAAGTATCATTCCTCTTTCTGCTCAAGAGTCTCTCCTTGCCCTTGTGCCATTGTCTCTGAGCACACTGGTAAAGAGCTTTCTTTCCTTTCTCTCCAGGAGACTGTGTGTGTGTGTGTGTGTGTGTGTGTGTGTGTGTGTGTTGTGTATGTGTGTGTGAAAGAGAGACAGGGAGAGAACATACATATATACATGTAAGAGAACATCATCCTCCCCATTATATTGCTCTGTAAGTGACATATCTAGTTGGACAGAAATTCAAACTTTGGCATTTTTGTAGTAAGGCACCATGAATTCAGCATTACAACTAATAAACTAGCAGGAACAGTTATCACAGGGACCAGCAGGATTATTTTTAGTACATTGGCAGATTCTGTATCGTGTCTTTTGTGACATCTATTTTTTTTTAGTAGGCTTCACACACAAAGTGGAGCTTGAACTCAGGACTCTAAGATCCAGACCTGAACTGAGATCAAGAGTCAGACTCTTAATGCACTGAGCCACAACCCAGGCTCCCCGTGACATCTCATTTTTTGTTATTTAAATTTTAGTTAACATATAGTGCAATATTGGTTTCAGAACTAGAAGTCAGTTACTCATCACTTACAGCACCCAGTGCTCATCATAACAAGTGCCCTCTATAGTACCCATCACCCATCTGCCCCCCCTCCCACCTCCCTCCATCAACCCTCAGTTTGTTCTCTATCATTAAGAGTCTCTTGTGGTTTCCCTCTCCTCTCTTTTCCCTTCACTCCCCATGTGCCCATCTATTTTGTGCCCATCTATTTGTTTCTGAATTTTGATTCAACAAATCAAATACCATATTATTTGTTCCAAATCATATGGTATTTGTCTTTCTCTGATTGATTTATTTCACTTGGTATAATACATTCTAGCTCCATCCATGTCATTGCAAATGGCAAAATTTCATTCTTCTTGATGGCTGAGTAATATTCTATTGTGTACATAAACCACATCTTCTTATCCATTCATCAGTCAATGAACATTTGGGCTATCTCCATAGTTTGACTAGTATTTATAATGCTGCTATAAACATTGGGGTGCACGTGCCCCTTTGAATCTGTATTTTGGTATCCTTTGGGTAAATACCTAATAGTACTGTTGCTGGATCATAGGGTAGTTCTTTTTTCTTTTTTTTTTTTTTAACTTTTAAAAAGTTTATTTATTTATTTTGAGAGAGAGAGAGAGAGGGAGCAGGGGAGGGGCAGAGAGAGAGAGAGGGAGAGAGAGAATCCCAAGCAGGGTCCATGCTGTCAGTGCAGAGCCCAATGTGAGACTCAAACTCACAAACTGTGAGGTCATGACCTAAACCAAAATCAAGAGTCAGATGCTTAACCAACTGAGCCATCCAGGTGCCCCGTGGATCGCAGTGTAGTTCTATTTTTAGTTTTTTGAGGAACCTCCATACTGCTCTCCAGAATGGCTTCACCAGTTTGCATTTTCACCAATAGGCTCCCCTTTCTCCACATCCTTGCCTAAACCTGTTGTTTCCTGAGTTGTTAATGTTAGCCATTCTGACAGGTGTGAGGTAGTATCTCATTGTGGTTTTTTTGAATGGTATTTCCCTGATGACGAATGATGTTGAACATCTTTCAATGTGTCCAATAGCCATCTGAATGTCTCCTTTGGAAAAATACTTTCATGTCTTCTGCCCATTTCTTAACTGGGCTGTTTGTTTTCTTGGGTGTTGAATTTGGTAAGTTCTTTATATATTTTGGATACTAACCCTTCATCAGATATGTCATTTGCAAATATCTTCTCTCATTCCATAGGCTGACTTTTATTTTTGTTGATTGTTTCCTTCACTGTGCAGAAGATTTTTATCTTGATGAGGTCCCAACAGTTCATTTTTGCTTTGGTTTCCCTTGCCTCTGGAGACGTGGCTAGTAAGAAGTTGCTCTGGCCAAGGTCAAAGAGGTTGGCAGCTTGTGTTCTCTTCTAGGATTTTGATGGTTTCCTGTCTCAAATTTACGTCTGTCATCCATTTTGAATTTATCTTCGTGTACAGTGTAAGAAAGTGGTTCAGTTTCATTGTTTTGCATGATACCATGTGATGTCTTATTTCTAATGTGGCTTACAAACAACCAGTTTACAGAACCAATTTTAAAAAATCAGCATTTTGCTGTGGTCAAACACTTCTGTTTCAAGCAGTATTTTACCACCCTAATTACGTTCTGGAAAGAGAAAAGCGTAGCATGGTCAAGACACTGAGGCAGAGAGGGGTTAATAGATTGAGGTCATACATTAAGTCCAGGGGAAAAGGCACAAATAGAAACAGGGGTTTTCTGAGTCACAGCCCAGTGTTCCAGTCAATGACAGACCCAGCGCTGATATACAAGTTCACATTAGCTTACAAAATAACCACAGGCACATTTCTCCCGAAACCAGGCCATGCACTCAGTGCACGCCCTGATGCATGTGCAAATTAATTTTTGGCAGCAGGAGGTCTTGGTACATTTCAACTCCAGCGTATAAGTGATTAAAACGAACAGAGACACATCAATTTTTGTCAAGTGAGAGACCCAGAGCTCCAGGACAAGACCTAGCAATTTCTTGGGGGTTTGAATAACTTAAAACAAGAGAAAGGCCCACCAAAACATTTTATTTGCAATATTTTCTGTATAAGTCACTCTCCTTCCAGAAACCTCTCTTCTGTACATAGAATATGCTCAGTCTGCCCCAGGAATATTTATTCAGTCTATTTAGGTGTACATTAGATACAATGCCATTTCTTACTCCATGTGGAAGAATTGCAAGAATTCTCAGTGGTGTTTGATGCCTCAAGCCAGAAAGAATGGCCTCTCCCTTAAATGACGGAGTGTGGAAAATTAGGGCTACGCTTGTAAGCATAAAGGAAGCATGTCAAATGACTATATGTGAGCTCTTTGCAAGTCCAGATTTTATTTTTATGATCGTTTTGTACTCCTTCCCACAGAATCAACTATAGAGCCCCATAGCCTAATAAACATTAATTGCATGAAATTAAGGGATATAAATATTGTCTGCATAGACCAATGGACAGAGATATTTTATTTTTTTTTAATATTTTTAATGTTTATTTACTTTTGAAAGAGAGAGAGAAAACAGAGCATGAGTTGGGGGATGGGGGTGCAGGGAGACAGGGAGACACAGAATCTGAAGTAGGCTCCAGGTTCTGAGCCATCAGCACAGAGCCCAATGTGGGGCTCGAACCCACAAACCATGAGATCATGTCCTGAGCCGAAGTTGGACACTTGACAAACTGAGCCACCCAGGCGCCCCTGAAGAGAGATATTTTAAAGGTAGAGACAATATATAAATCTTGTATCAAGTCTTAAAGCTTAATCAAATGTTGTACACCCACTTATACCAGATTTTAGTAATAGCAACTTTATTAACTCATTTATTTACTTATTTAACAACCATATACAAGACCCTATTCTGAGGTAGGAAAAGCAGGGGCCTGGAGATAAAAAGGTAAAATACATACACTCCCCTTCAGAAAGCTCACAGTCTAATGGGGTAGGTATCCCAGCAGGCAGATACCATCATCTCAGAGGTGAGGGCTCTACACAGGAGGAACACAGCATGCTACAAGGACTTTAAGAAGGGAAACCTGGCCATGATGAAGGTTAGGGAAGTGGGGATAGGGGCCGAGAAGAAAGGTGACACGTGACCTTGCTATGAATGAAGAAGGGGAATTGTTTAGGCTACCCAAAGGAAAATATGCTGTTTAAGGCTTACTGGGAGACTTTAAGCATCATGAGGAGGGAGAGACATAGAGCTTTGAGGATTTAGCATGAACTGATTATGGGATGCCCAATATCCCACATATCCTCCATTCATATTTTCGTTGGTGTGCATGGCACTCTGTGGACTTGTGTGACCCATCAGCCTTTGTCATAAGCTGCGACTTGAGAATTGATGAGAAGTAGGACAAAAGAATAGGCACGTCATCTACTAACAAAAGGGCAGAACAGAAGAAACCACGTCAATCAGGTTTTTAAAAAATTAATGGCCTTTATTTTTTACAGCCATTTAAATTTCACAGAAAAACTGAGGGGAAAGTACAAAGAGTTCCACATACCCCCTCTCCACATAGTCTCTTCTACCATCAACACCCCCCCACCAGAGTGGTACATTTGTTACAATCAATGAAGCAACACTGACACATTATTATCACCCAATGTGCATGATTTACATGAGGATTCATTCTTTGTGTTGTGCTTCTATGGGTTTGGACAAGTGTGTAATGATACGTGCCCACCCTTACAGTAGCATACAGAACAGTTTCATTGCCCTAAAAATTCTGTGATCCATATATTCATCTCTCCCTCTGTCCCTAACCCCTGTCAACCATTGATTTTTTTTTTTACTATCTCTATAGTTTTGTTTTGTTTTGTTTCCAGAATGTCATATAGTTGGAACCATACAGTATGTAGCCTTTGCGGATTGGCTTCTTATACTTAGCAATATGCATTGTTTCCTCCATGTCTTTTTGTTGCTTGATAGCTCATTTATTTTTGGCACTGAATAATATTCCATTGTCTGGATGTGCAAAAGTTGCTTATTTTTTAAATTTGGAGAAAATAGAAAGGAGAAGAAATCGCTCCCAGTCTCATGACATAGGAGAAACGAATTTGTGCTAAGAAATCAGATAAGTGGGGCGCCTGGGTGGCTCAGTCGGTTAAGCGGCCGACTTTGGCTCAGGTCATGATCTCGCAGTCCGTGAGTTCGAGCCCCGCGTCAGGCTCTGTGCTGACAGCTCAGAGCCTGGAGCCTATTTCAGATTCTGTGTCTCCCTCTCTCTGACCCTCCCCCGTTCATGCTTTGTCTCTCTCTGTCTCAAAAATAAATAAACTTTAAAAAAAGAAATCAGATAAGTGTACATCGTCTTCCATATCCAATTCTCTTCTAAAACCAATGACCAAGGTAAAACCCTATGGTCCACCCCCTGGCCCTTCTCCAGCTCGGCACCACACTCTTTGGATACCATCGTTCCATCAAATAAGAAGACAACTGTCTTGAGAAGCAATATTAGATTACGTCCCATGTAAAAGTTATGGGGGCTAAGTTCTAGGAAACACAGCTTCACAAATATAGCCTGGAAATATTCCCAAACCATAATTAAATTGACTTTTCCTACATATCACAATTAAAGGTAATTTTCAAACGGTATATTTATCTGGGCAGGTGTGTGGGACCAGATAACGGGACCTAGTCACACAAGCAGCCCAGTGTGGCAAACCTTTTTGTCTCTGTGGGCCTAAGATTCTCCTGGGTCACAAACAACAGGGTATGGGGGGCCCAGCAGAAACAACAGGCTGCCAGCTTGGTTCAGGAAGTCTCTTTTTCTCATCAGGCCTGAGACTCTCCCGGCCCTCACCCTTCAGAGACACTAGGGCAGGGAAGGGGTATCGGTGGGGGGATCTCACCATGTCCTTCCCCCACTGAGAGGCACCTGCTGGCCCAGGCTGGGGAAACACTTTCCACTCCCTTAGACAACATAGCCGGTACCAGTGAGAACCCCAGTGGCATCTGATACAACATACAGACCAAAATAATACCACAAAGGTGCTAAAAGTTAAACTGCCAAAAAGTAAGCTAAAACCTGCATGTGAACCTAAAAAGGGTGACTGCTGCTAAAATAAGAATTGAATAAGACCATGAATCTCCTAACAGACAATATGCCCAAGGGCTAACCGAAAATCACCTGTCATATCAAGAACCAAGAAAATCACAACTTGAATGAGAAAAAGCAATCAACTAATGCTACACCTACATAGATCAAATGTTGTAATTCTCTGATAAAGATTTTAAAGCAACCATCATAAAAAGGCTTCAGCAATCCATTACAAATTCTTCTGAAATAAATGAGAAAAGAAATCTCAGCAAAGAAATAAACGTTATAAAAGAGAATCAAATGGAAATTATAGAACTGAAAAACACAATAACAGAAATTTAAAACAAAACACTTGTTGGTGCACTCAATAATAGAGTGGAGAGGACAGAAGTTAGAATCAGTGAACTTGAGAACAGAACAGTAGAATTAACCCAATCTGAAAAAGAGATAAAATAGACTTAAAAAAAAAAGGGGGGGGGGGTTGGGGGGAACAGAGCTTCAGGGACATATGGGATAATGACAAAAGATCCAAAAGTCATATCATCAGAGTACTGGAAAAAGACAAGGAGTAGGGTGGAAAGAATATTTGAAGAAACAATGGCTGAAAACTTCAAATTTAGTAAAAGATACAAACCTATATATTCAAAACGCTAAGTGAAACCCAAACAGGGTAAACACAAAGAAATTCATACCAAGACATATGATAATTAAATCTTTGAAAATTAAAAATAAAAATTTTGAAATAAAAATCCATAGGGGCGCCTGGGTGGCTCAGTCGGTTAAGCCTCCGACTTTGGCTCAGGTCACGATCTCGTGTATGCAAGTTTGAGCCCCGCATCGGGCTCTGTGCTGACCCCTCAGAGCCTGGAGCCTGTTTCAGATTCTGTGTCTCCCTCTCTCTCTGACCCTCCCCCGTTCATGCTCTGTCTCTCTCTGTCTCAAAAATAAATAAATGTTAAAAAAAGAAATTAAAAAAAAAAATCCAGAGAGAAGAAATGCATTACCTTTAGAGAAACACCAGATCAAATGACAGCAGGTATCTCATCTGAAACCATGAAGGCCAGAAGGAAGTGATACAATATTTATCAAATGCTGGAAGTAAAGTACTGTCGACTATGAATTCTGCATCTGGAAAAAATACCTTTCAGAAATTAAAGGAAAGAAAAGCATTCTCAGATGAAGGAAAACTAAAAAATTTGTTTCTAGCAGACACACTCTTTAAAGATTCAATCAAGGAATTCTTCAGACAGGGAAGAAATGACAAAACAAGGAATCTTGGAAGGAAGGAAGAAAGCACATGGAGAGGAAGCAAATATGGGTACACACACTAAACTGTCCTTTTCTCATTTGTTTTATAAATTATGTATGATGACAAAAATTATGACACCATCTAATACCCAAGACAATTATATTAAGAGTGTGGAAGGTAAAGGAATCTAAATGGGAGCGAGATTTGTACGCTTCACTCAAAGCAGATGTGGATTTCAGTAGACGATAAGTCCCATATGTATACTACAATCCTCAGATCAGCCACTATAAAAACTATACAAAGAGATACACTCAAAATCACTATGAATTAATCAGGATGGAATTCTAAAAAACTGTTCAGTTAACTGGCAGGAGACAAGAAAATAGAAACAAAGGAAGAAAGATAAGGGGAAACAGAAAAGAAATAATAAAATTGTAGACTTAAGTGCTAACTCATCATTAATTACTTTAAATGCAAGCAGCCTAAATAGCTTAAAAAAAAAAACAGGACAGAAGGGGGTGGTGGTGGTATAGTGGGGAGTGAGTAGATAAGAGCTAGCTGTGGTTGTAAAAGGACAACATAAGAAATCCCTGTAGTGTAGTTTGGAACTGTGCAGAGCATTGACCTACAAGGCAGTGTAATTGCATAGAACTTATGTGCACGCACACACACACGAGTACAAGTAAGTCTGGGGAAACCTGAATAATGGAGGTAGATTGTATCAATGTCAATATCTTTGTTGTGATTTTATATTATAGTTTGTCAAAACATTTCCATGGGGCAAATTGGGCAAAGTGTACAAGAATCTTTCAGTATTATTTCTTACAACTACATGTGAAACCATAATTGTCTAAATAAAAATGTCAGTTTTAAAAGAGATATGTCTACTACATTTTATAATTTCACTTATGTTATAACATGTTGCACAACATCTGTTTAAAATATGTTGGCTCCAGGGGCACCTGGGTGGCTCAGTAGGTTGAGCGTCTGATTTCAGCTCAGGTCATGATTTCACAGCTAGTGAGCTCTGTGCTGACAGCTCGGATCCTGGAACCTGCTTCAGATTCTGTGTCTCCCTTTCTCTCTGTCCCTCCCCTGCTCATGCTCTGTCTCTCTCTCAAAAATAAATAAACATTAAAAAAATTTTTTTAATAAATAAAATACATTTGTTTTCGTATAGCCACTGTGGAAAACAGTATGGAGTTTCTACAAAGTTAAAAAGAGTAATTGCACTACTGGACCCATACCCCCCAAAATACAAATACACTAATTCAAAGGGATACGTGCACCCCTTTGTTTATAGCAGCATTATTTACAGTAGCTAAATTATAAAAACAGCCCATGTCCATCAAAAGATGAACGGATAAAGGAGATATGGTGTATATACACAATGAAATACTATTCAGCCATAAAAAAGAATGAAACATAGCCATTTGCAAAAACATAGATGGAGCTAGAAAATATAATGCTAAGTAAAATCAGTCAGAGAAAGACAAATACCATATGATCTCTCTCATGTATAGAATTTAAGAAACAAACAACTACAAAAAATGAGCAAAGGAAAAAAAGGAGGGAGGAAACCAAGAAACAGACTCTTAACTATAGAGAACACACTGATGGTTACCAGAGAGGAGGTGGGTGAGGGGATGGGTAAAAGAGACAATGGGGATTAAGGAGTGCACTTATTGTGCACTTGTTGAGCCCTGGGTGATGTATGGAACTGTTGAATCACTACATTGTACACCTGAAACTAATATAACACTGTATGTTAACTACACTGGAATTTAAAATAAAATACATTTGTGCATTTCATTCACTTAAATCAATTTATCACATAATAAAAACAAGGATAAACTATTTCTTGCCATGCACATTGAATAAATTTTTGGCATTTGGAGAAGAAATAGGATAGTCTCAATTTCTGTACAAATACTTTGACCTAATGGCTGTTGTGGACCCATGAATTGAGAAGAGTTGTTTAGTCTGTCGCCAAAAACTTTATAACTTTTCCTTAGTGCATAAATGAGCAAGAGTCTCCCAAGGGAAGAATGACTCACCCCAGGGGAGAAATAATCTTATAAATCTACAACAAAGTGGTTCAAAATGCTCTACTCCTACCAAAAAAGCCCTCTTATATTAAACATCTTGAGGACAAGAAAGACAGTTTGAGCGCTATTCTGTTGAGATAAACTCATTATTGCCATTGACTTTCAAATGTGTATCTTGCACATTAGTTTACATTTGTTTTCAAGTTCCCCCTTCTCTAAAGCTCTTAATCACTACTGATTTAAGTTCAGAGGGACAACATAGGTTATTGGGTATTAGAGGCCCACCTTACAAAATAACACCTGTTTGGGAATCAATAGTATGGTACATGATGCATAAACTGGAAGAAAGTCTTTTATTTCTTAACCAAATCAATAAATAGTGTGTGTAATGCAGATATGACTAGGCTGTAGTCATACTTGGTCTGCCCTAAATGTATGAAGCATTGAACCTTAATCGAGTCTCATCTCTTTGAGTTTATCAAAGAATTGGGACCTGGTTTATCTACATTTTTATCACCTTTAAGATATGAGATGAGTTCACAGTAGAGCTCTCTTAGTTGCATCCTCGTGAACAATATAGCACTATCTTAGTTGGGCCAAAGCCAAGGCTGTTCAGTTCAGTCTTCTAGTTCAGGCCTCAATTGTTTTGTGTTTACATCACACTTACACATTCTGAACATTTTTGGCGATGAGTTTGAAGAGATTAAAGAACTGATATAAGAGTACTAAACAAATCAGCAACGATTGCAATGCAATCACCGTATCACAGAACAGGGCTTCATAGACTCTCTATCAGCATCACTGGTTAGCATGCGTGGTTACCGGTCAGCACTGGCTGAGCAGAACAGTTTACCGCCCTGACCATACCCATACCTTCTTAGAGACCCACAAAGCAAAGTTCTCTTATTTTCCTGGCAACATGGCATCGCTTCTTCTTTCTACCTTCTTTTCTTTCCTTCTTTCTTTCTCGGGAATGTCATGGTTCTACCAGAGCTGTAGCACAGCAATGGTGACACACAAGACTTGCTCACACAGCATTATTGATAGCATTCAGCCTTTTCTTTCTCTTTCTTTCTTTCTTTCTTTCTTTCTTTCTTTTTCTTTCTTCCTTCCTTCCTCCCTCTTTCCTTCCTCCCTTCCTCTCTTTCTTTTTTTCTCTTTATCTTTCTTCCTCTTTCTTTCTTTCTTTCTTTCTTCCTTGCCCTTTCCTTCCTCTTTCTTTTTCTCTTTCTTCTCTCTCTTTCTTCTCTCTCTTTCTTCCTTCCCCTTTCCTTCCTCCCTTTCTTTCTCTTTCTCTTTCTTTTTTCTTTCTTTCTTTCTTTCTCTTTCTCTCTTCCTTCCTTCCCCTTTCCTTCCTCCCTTCCTCTCTTTCTTTCTCTTTTTCTCTTTCTTTCTTTCTCTTTATTTCTTCCTTTCTTCCTTCCTTCCCCTTTCCTTCCTCCTTTCCTCTCATTCTTTTTTTCTTTTTCTTTCTTTCTTTCTTTCTTTCTTTCTCTTTCTTCATTTCTCTTTTTTCTTTCTTTCTTTCTTTCTCTCATTTCTTTCTTTCTCTTTCTCTTTCTTTCTTCATTTCTTCCTTTCTTTCTTCCTTCCTCCCCCTTTCCTTCCTCCCTTCCTCTCTTTCTTTCCTTCTTTCTTTCTCTTTCTCTTTCTTTCTTTCTCTTTCTTTCTTTCTTTCTTTCTCCTTCTTTCTTTCTTCCTTCCTTCCTTCCCCTTTCCTTCCTCCCTTCCTCTCTTTCTTTCTTTCTTCCTTTCTTCCTTTTCCTTTCTCCCTTTCCCTCCTCCCTTCCTCCCTCCCTCCCTCTCTTTCTTTCTTTCTTTCTTTCTTTCAGTTTATTTATTTTGAGAGAGTGACAGAGAAAGAGATAGCACGAACAGGAGAGGGGAAGAGGGAGAGAGAGAGAGAGTGATAAAGGGAGAGAGAGAATCCTAAGCAGGTTGCTTGCTATCAGCACAGAGCGCAATGCAGGGCTTGATCCCATGTACTATGAGATCATAACCTGAGCCAAAATCCAGAGTCCATCACTTAACCAACTCAGCCACCCAGACGCCCCTCTTTTGTTTTTCTTTTTTTAATTGTGGTAAGGACACTTAACATGGGATCTATTCTCTTAACAACTGTTTATGGGTTCCATACAATATTGTTTACTGTAGATAAGATGCATTTTGGTTTTGTTTTTAGAGAAAGAGAGAGAGCAAGTAGGGGAGGGGCAGAGAGAGAGAGAATCTCAAGCAGGCTCCACACTCAGCAAAGAGCCTGACTCAGGGCTCCATCTAACACCATGAGATCATGACCTGAGCTGAAATCAAGAGTCAGATGCTTAACCAACTGAACCACCCAGGTGCCCCCATGTATACTGTTGTGCAGCAGATCTCTGCAACTTATTCATACTGCACAGCTGCAACTTCATACCTGTTCACTTGCAACTCCCCATTTAGCCCTCCCCCCAGGCCCTAGCAACCACCATTCTAATCTCTGCTTCTATCAGTTTGACTATTTTAGACACCTCACACAAGTGGAATCAGGCAGCATTTGTCTTTCTATGACTGCCTCATTTCACTTAACATAGCGTCCTCAAGGCCAATGTGTTGTTCCTGGTGGCAAGATTTACTTCTTTTTGAAAGGACAAATAATGTTCTATTGTACACATATTTACATTTTCTTTATTCATCCATAGGTGAGTATCTAGGTTGCCTCCACATTTTAGCATTCAGCCTTTTCTTAAATATTCATAGTTACTGGGAACTCATCATCAATGGCCACGTACTGAAAATGCATTTCACTCCTCTCCAAACAACTCTGCTAGGAAGCTCTTTAGTTGAGCTAAAATCTCATACATTCTAGTTCTCCGGCCAACATAGTACAGAATAAACCTAAACCATAGGGTACAACTTTGAAAGCCAGTAAGTGATACTTTTTGAGAATAAGAAAAAGTTTGATATAGATATGTAAAAAAAAAACAAAAAAACAGCAACAACCCATAATTGTCCTCTTAGAAAACGTCTGGCCCAAAATGGTGAAAGACTGCTGTGAATACCTCTCAGTCTGTACGAGAAACATCGAGAATCACAGAGATTGCTGACTTGGAGGACATGTGACCTCCACCAGGAACAGCCTCATCTCCAGATATTTGCTGCTATAAAGAGAGACAGAATTTCTGATTCTTCAAGGGAAGCCCAAAATTAAGATTTTTAATTAAAATCTTACTTTAAGAGCTGACTGCCGCTTTAAAACATTCACAAAACTTACTTGGGCCAACACTGAATTGGCCGAACACCATGCTTCTGTTAGATCACCATCTTGCTGCCTCCAATCTGAGGGCTGGACCTCATGACGGCCTCTGAGTCTTTGGAGACACACATTGAATCTCCACAGATGTCTTTATTTTCCAGATCAAACGCTACCACCTGCATTAACCATTTAGTATGGAAGTATTCCAAATTCCTGACTTACCTGAGTTGGCCTCCTGATCTGTTCTCGTTTGCTGAACAGCCTTCCGAAGTGTAGCATCAAGAGAAGTGTAAAGAATTTCACAGAGGCTCTGATCCAGCAGGACAGGTGTCTGGCTCTTCCAGAGCTGCACAGCATCTTTACTTACGGGCTTTTCTCCACCACCCTCTGTGTGTGTTTTTAAAAAGCTGTTGATTGGGATGCTCTCTGAATATTGTTTGTTTCTTTCTTATCACAGTAATAGTGTGGTCCAAATGTCATTCGTTATTGCCTATCAAGTGTTGGAGAAGTGATGGGGCTAAAACAAACTCTGGTCTCTAGCTTAGAGACGCCTCTTCTGGGTTCTTCTTCCTTCGTTTGCTGCGCGCGAACCCCCCTCCCAAATATGGAGGCTTACAACTATAAATTACCCTTCCCGATTGCATCCGGGGCTCAGATCTTTGCAGAAACGGTCTCCTCTGAGCCCGCCGGTGTTAAATAAATCTCTAATCCACTAAGATCTCTGAGTGCCGCTTGGTTTTTCCGCCAGCATTCCAGCCTGGTTCCGTAACACAACTTCCTCAAATTGTCTTCCTTTTAAAAATTTCTGGCTGCCAATTCATACCTATTATGTCTTGGAAAATTTTCAGATCTCTATCCCAGAATCAGAAATGCCATAATTTTTTATGCTTATGAAGCAAATTTATATTTTCTAAGCCTGTCTATACGTAGAATCCTTTTCTTAAGGTTTATTAATACCAAAAGGATCATTTCTCCCTAAATATTTCAATTGCATGCACTTGAAGATACAAGTATGTATTTTATAGTAAAAAAGTAAACTCTGACTATGTAGTAGGCCTTTAATAAATATTATTGTTTTACAGAATGGATCCAAGAACCCCATGAAGTCGTTTGTATTATCCCAATTCTATAGGTGACAAAATTGAGGCTAGAGGAGATTAAGTAAATAGCCCAAGGCCAAATTGCCAATTAGCATAAAAGCCAGGAATTTAAACCTGGGCTCTTTACGCCATACCCTGTGTCTAATTCTTTCTTTTGGGTTTGCATTAAGTCCACAATGATAATTTCACTCATTGTTTCCTTTATCTTTTGAGATAGTCAGATGTTACCAGAAGTTTGGCTTTGCACCAAACAGGATGAGCCTTCCTGCAACTGTCCAGAGAGTTAAAAATCCTCCAGTGCTTTTTAAGTTTACCTCTGTGCCATATAATCCTGCTACAATCTGTATCGTTTGGAACACACTGGGAATAAGTGAGCACTCAAAACACATTTTACAATTTCACTGTGAGTAAACACAACTTGAGTTACAAATGATAAATATAGAAATGAACATTTTTAGAAATTCAGGCAATCCAGAGTTAGGAATTGACTGTGTATAATATGTACAAACACATGAATAAAATGGCTTACGAGAATGATTTCTCTAAATGGCAGAGATTGCTGGCTGTCTATCCCATATGAGTTATCTCCTCTTTTATAAACAGACCTCGATGTTGTTCATGGCAACAATACATGATCAGTTTACACTGTTTTTCTTCAGGCTGCCTTATAGTTATGCTATCATCCTATGATGCATTTTATGGCCAATGAGATATTACGTGGAACTTGCTGAGTGTGACTTCAGAGAAATCTCCTGAAAGGAGGCGGACTCACTTAGCTCACACCTTTGTCCTTTGCCCTTTTCTTCCTTCTGCCTGGAATGTAGCCTGATGTTAAAGGTGGAACAGCCACCTTGCCACTATGAAGCAATAATCTTGAAAATAAAATCCACACGTTAGGGGTACCTGCAAGGAGAGCCTGAATCCCTGATGGCATTGTGGAGACAACGGTCTGCCTGGTGACAACCTCTTGATACGTGAAAAGCACTAAACCCTTACTTGTAAGTTGGATTTTCAGTTAGACACAGCCAAATACATTCCTAATTGATACCTTGAACAATGTTCGACAGCTATTAGATGTAGCTTTTTGTGTTACCAAACTGATAGATCCCCACACTCAGAACTTAGAACCTTTGAATCTTTCCATGACATATCTGGCTACTCAGTGAACCCTCAAGATTAGGCAGAGGTGCTGGGAAGATCAGATTCTGGGGCCTGTCCCTTGACTGGAACAGTATGGGAGCAAGGACCCTTTTCATCTGGTTCGCTGTTGTCCACCAGGGTCTGTGATGACATTCGGAAAGGGGTAAATGCTTATCCGACACATAGATGAGTGGATGAATACAACTTACAGTCCAGTTGGAGAGATTCACAAATAAATAGATGATTCAAAGGGAATAAATCTTAGCATAATTGTATAGAGCTTCCTAGAGGAGATGATTTTCAAAGTGGGGCATAAGAATTAAGGAGCAACTAGCAAAATAAAAGGCATAGGCAGGACTTTCCAAGGAGAGGGAGTCACATGTGACAGGAAACTGCACACTCTTGTAGGCTTATAGTTTAGAGAAGAATTTTTTTAATGTTTATTTATTCTGAGAGAGAGAGAAAGCATGAGCAGGGGAGGGGCAGAGAATGGGAAAGAATCCCAAGCAGGCTCTGTGCTGTCGGTGCAAAGCTGGGCACAGGGCTTGATCCCACAAACTGTGTGATCATGACCTGAGGCTGAGATCAAAAATTGGACATTGTAACCAACTGAGCCACCTAGGTGCCCCAGACCTATAATGTAGGAATCCAAGGAGCCATGAGCTACAGGCCAGCAAGGCAAGAGTTAAAAGATGTAGGGCTTGGGTGTGTCAAGCAAGAAGCAGTCTTCTGGTCTGTTCTAGGGCAGTTGTATCTAAACTGATTTCAAAATAATCTCAGTTTCCCCATTAGCAATCACAAATTTTAGTTTTAAATTTCAAGAATTTTGTGACTCAAATATAGAAACTTCTTCAACCTCCTTTTTTTTTTAACTTCAGCTATTTTTATTTCTATTTCACGAACCTGCAACACTGTTGTATGGTGAATGCATCTACCAATTGTTTTAGGAAAGTCTCCACTATTGAAGTGGAATATATTTGAAAACTCCTCTTGTCTTAAAGCTCTGGATATTGTCTGGGAGTTTCACCCACTTCAGTGGGAAACCCTTTCAGCCATAACTGTCTTCCCTGACCTATGAGGTTTTCTCATGTGACTGCACCGTTGAGGGGAAACACATCGCTGCTTCCTGTCCCAGTAGGGCTTTGTGGCATCCTACATCAGGGCCACAGGCATGCGGCTTCACTTGGTTCCTGCCAGAGCAGGCAGAAACTAATTAAAAGCAGTAGGTTAATGTTTGCCCTTGGCGGGGGTGGGGGTGGGGGGTGGGGTGGGGGGGGGTAGGTGAAGGTCAAATAAGCAAGTCAGCATTTTTCTCCATCTTTGTCTCCTTGTTCCCCAAACTCATCAACCATCTTTGCAATTTTTCTCTTCTACATCCAGCACCCTCCTAGAGGTTGGGGTTATTTATTTGTTTCATCTGAAGTGCCTTCAACACCAAGGAATCTGGGACCCACAGAGCTAGCCTGGTCTTCCTGTGATCCTCCTACTTCGCCACAGAGCTTAACTGGGAAAGAAGACAAAAACACCCTCAAATAAACTCTTTCTTCATCGTTTTTTTTTTTTCTATTTTCTTTTCTTTTTTTAAAAAATATTTTCTTTTTTAAGCAATCTCTATACCCAACGTGGGGCTCAAACTCATAACCCTGAGATCAAGAGTCACAGGCTCTTCTGACTGAGCCAGCCAGGCACTCTTCCTCATGTTTCTTACACACACATCGTCCTGTGCATATTTCTAATATGGCACCTTTATCATACACTGTATGGCCATAAAACCTGGCTCATTCCATAAAGACTCTTGGTTTGAATGACAGGAAAAATACGAAGATTTCACATTTCAGTTTGTTTTCCCATTGGCTACCATAGAACTGTGAGTTTTATATTTTTATTAAAAAAGGGAGGGAAAATCTCAAAGACTTAAAAGTTAATTAATGTTTCTGATCCTTTTTGTAGGTTTTCCACCTCATCTTAGACATAAACAGAGAGGCGCCTGGGTGGCTCAGTTGGTTAAGCGGCCGACTTCGGCTCAGGTCATGATCTCGCGGTCCATGAGTTCGAGCCCCGCGTCGGGCTCTGTGCTGGCAGCTCAGAGCCTGGAGCCTGCTTCAGATTCTGTGTCTCCCTCTCTCTGACCCTCCCCCATTCATGCTCTCTGTCTCAAAAATAAACGTTAAAGAAGTAAACAGAAAAAATTGGAAAGGGAGTCATTGCCTGCATAAACATGAAATTAACAATCTAATATTTATTAATCAAATTCCAATCTAGTTAACTGCTATCATAATCAATAGATTTGTTTAACTATTAGCAATGTAATAGATGGGGTCACAGATTACTTTGTTTTCATAGTAGCAGGCTAATTTCCTTCTTGATGACAAATTTGCATTTGACCCTGACTTGTGGCTTATATTCCAATTTATATATCTGCGTGCATTTACTTTAGACCATTTTCTGTCACATTTAAATAGTTAATATTTTTCTTAATCTCAAAATTTGAATGTGTGGAACAAATGCTTTCCAGGCTGCCTCTCCAACACATTTATAGATTACTCTGCTTCTGAAAATAATTTATGGGTTTGTTTTTCTACTCCTAAACAATGGTTTTAACGATTAACATAAGGACATATTTTTTTTATTTTTTGTTGCCAACAAGTACAGAGTACTGCATACTTTGTTTCATGCTGTTAATATGCATTATTCAGAAAGCAATGATCAGATTGATGTGTTTCTGTTAGTCTGGGAAGTGGCATTTATGTATAATCCATGTGCTGCTTTTTAAAAATGCAAAATGGTGAACTTCAAAGCAAATGGAAGTCTAGTCTTTTTTTTTTTTAATGTTTATTTATTTTTGAGAGAGAGACAGAGATGGAGAGTGGATGGGTGAGGGGCAGAGAGAGAGGGAGACACAGAATCCAAAGCAGGCTCCAGGCTCTGATCTGTCAGCACAGAACCTGACAAGGGGCTTGAACTCATGGACAGCAAGATCATGACCTGAGCCGAAGTTGGACCCTTATCCGACTGAGCCACCCAGGTGCCCCAAGTCTAGTCTCTGTTGATTGAGGCTTTAGTTTTTGTCATCAAAATATTAACTGGTTCATTTTCTTATCTGCTAAAAGACAGTTATAAAATATTACAATAGCACACTAATGTTTTCTTACAAGCATTACATTTACATCCTTAAGTGCTCTGTGAAATAATAAGAAATCTATATTGTTCTCTGTCCCTGGTTCCTGTTAGTATTTGGGGTTTGACTCTGGTTCATGACAGAGCTCTTAGAACCCTTGGAATTTTTTGAGTGATAGGAATGTCTGACACAAAGCTCCTAAGTCCATTGGAATGTCCTACGTTATAGGAGGTCTTTTGTTCTAATGAGGTGATTCTTGGTGGGCTTCTAGATGGAGACTGGTCACCAGAAACACCAACACATCATTAGAAGCTTGGAACTTTCAGCTCCCCTACCCCTGCCCCCCACTCCAGTCTCCAGAGGAGGAAGAGACTGGAAATGGAGTTAATAGTCAACCATGCCTATGTGATAAAGCCTCTATAAAAATCCCAAAGGTACAGGATTCAGGGACCTTCCAGAACACATTTTGGTAAACACATCTGTATGCTCAGAAAGTGATGTATACCAGTTTCACAGGGGCAGAAGCTCCTGCATTTAGGACCCTTCAGACTTCATCCTATGTGCCTCATCGTTTGGCTGTTCCTCTGTGTCCTTTATCATATTAGATGTTAGTAAGTGTTTCCCTGAGTTCTGAGAGCTGCTCTAGCAAATGATTGAAACCAAGGAGGGAGTCATGGGACAATTCAAGTTGTAACCCAGTTAGATAGAAGTTGTGGGCAACCTGAGGACCCACTAGATGCAGTTGGTGTCTGAAGTGAAAAGCAATTCTGTGGGACTGAGACCTTATCCAGTGGAGTCTGTACTAACTCTAGGCAGTCAGGGTCAGAATTGCTTGGTGTGGAAAACCTAAACCTTTGCTGTCCAGAAGTGAAGTGTTAAGAATGCACAAATATTCTGTGAGTAGAAGAGAAAACAGAGTTCTTTTTCTAGACCTTTTCTCTCCCTGACCCTTGGCATTCATTCACTCTCCAAAACCCTTCGGTAAGTCCGCAGTCAACTGCCCCTCCAGCCGAGCCTTTCTTAGCCAGCCAGTCACTGCAGTAAGAGTTCTTCCAAAACTGGCTTTTGGATCCCATGACTCTTATTAATTAAACCTTACAGAAGCTTCAACTTGTGTCTCAGACCCATGAGTCATTCATTAACTCATTTCTGCAAACAATAGTTATTGGAGACAATTGTTAAATACTTTCATTGAATAACTCTTATCTTTAGCCAGACCACTTCCCAAAACTGATTCTGCTCAAGTTTCCTTCTGAGAATGTTTTCTCCATATTCTCCCAGCTTTTCCCCTTATCTTCATTAAAAACTACATTCAAGCCTCATCTCTTACTCTCTCTGTAGACATGGAGGGAATTTAGTCTCTCTTGAAACTGGCAAAGTCCTTACCCTCATGCTTTCCAAATCCTTTACAATTATGGTGATGTCTACACTTAGGTTTCCTTATACTTTAAGTTTTTTTGAGGTTAGAGAGATCACTCTATCAAAAGAAAGTGCTCTGCACAGAGTGATCAACCAGTGTTACTGACTCTGTAATGAAAAGCACAGATTTATTATCATCAAGTTACAACTGAAAGATAAAACAGACCTATACAGCTAAGTCATCAACATTTTTGTAAAACATGTACACCAAAGTGAAACCTTATAGGCATCATGGGTTGAATTTTTATTTGATTATGTTTGCTTTATTCGTTCTTTTTGGTATATTCTCCCAGTAAAAACTAGCCAGACAACTCGTATGACATGATAATGAAATAGCTATTGGCTTTAGAACTCATCAACAAAAATAGATTGGATTCTGTAGCTCAATTCCAGGAACAAAATACATACCAATGCCATTATGACTAAAATAAGTGATTATCCTCTAGTGTGGGCTGGATGAGAGCACATAAGAATTGGGCTCATGCTTGTCTATTATGTTTATTTAAGTTTGGAGAAGAATATAGGGAGAATAGAGAATGGATTGAATACATTAATACAATTCTCTTTATTTTGAGCATTAATTTTTTTTTTAATTTATGTACTTATTTTGAGAGAGACAGACAGCACAGGTGGGGGAGGGACAGAGAGAGAGGGAGACAGAGATTCCCAAGCAGGCTGTGCACTGTCAGCACAGAGCCCAACATGGGGCTTGAACCTACGAAACCATGAGGTCATAACCTGAGTCAAAACCAAGAGTCAGACGCTTACCCGATTGAGCCACCCACCCTAGCATTTTTTAAACCTGGTATCAAACTATTTTTGGTAGAAATTCTTAACTGGGAAATACAGTCCTTTTAATGATTTACAAAAGTTTAGCAGCTTTCAGAATATACTTAAGTAACTAAAGATGTAGTTTAAAAACAGAATGAAGATTTTATCAGTCAAGAAAGCAGTTATGAGTTAAAGTATTCAAAACCACAAGTCTTTTAAAAATACGTGTATATTTCATCATGGTTCTATGTTTGAAAATAGAAACCACCGTAACTTCATGATGAAGCTACTTCATAATGCTTCAGTAAAATTACATATAGGTAAGTGATTGAAACATCATAATTTAGAAAAGAACAGGTGATAAAAGGTGTAAAGCCTTACTTTGAATATAGTTTGTCTTACCATAGATACATTGTTTATCTTGCAATAAAACGGAAAGGACACTTAAAAGACAAATCAAGGCAAAATAAACTCCAACCATCTCTAAATTCCACCTAATGTATATCAGGCTTCATTCGATGTAATTAAGGTTAAAATAATGCCATGGCCAATAAATAAGAGAACACTAGCTTCTGTTCTCTTTTATTAACACTTATTGTGTAATCTATGATCTTACTGTGTTTTGGTTCTTTTAGCCCCAAAAGGAAACCAAGATGTTTTCTTCCTAATTTTATAGGATTATAGAAAATAGAAATAAGGAAAAATGTTGAAAAAATAATTTGAATAAGAGAAACATATTTAAATAATTAATGCCAATATTTTATAAACTCTTCAAAAAAAAAAAAATAGAAGAGGTAACACTTCCAAACTCATTTTACAAGGCCAGCATTAGCCTGATACCAAAACCAGACAAGGATACCAAAAGAAAAGAAAATTACAAGCCAATATCTCTGATGAACATAGACACAAAAAGATATTTAACACAATATTACCAAACCAAATTCAACAAGAAATTAAAAGAATCATACACCATGATCAAATGAGATCTATTCCAGAAATACAAGAGTTCAACATCTGCAAATCAATCAGTGTAATATATCACATTCACAAAATAAAGAGTAAAAATTATATGACCATCTTAATAGATCCAAAAAAATTTTGACAAAATGTAATATCTATTTATGATAAGAACTCTCAACAAAGCAGGTATAGAAGGAATGTGCCATTATATAATAAAAGCCATATAGGACAAGCTAACATCAAAGCTGAAAGTTTTTCCTCTGAGATTAGGAACAAGTCAAGGATGCCCACTCACCACTTTTATTCAACATAGTACCAGAAGTCCTAGTCAGAGCAATTAGGCAAGAAAAAGACATGAAAGGCATCCAAATTGTAAAGGAAGAAATAAAATTGTCACTGTTTGCAGATGATATGTTATTATATTTTTTAAAATACTAAAGACTCCATCAAAAAACTGTTAGAAATAATAAAGAAATTTAGTAAACTTACAGGATACAAAATCAATTTCCATAAATCTTGTGCATTTCAATGCATGAATAATGAACTATCAGAAAGAGAAATTAAGAAAATAATCTCATCTATAATTGCATCAAAAATAAAATACCTAGGAGTAAATTTAACCAAGAGGGGAAAGACCTATACACTGAAAATTATAAGACATTGATGAAAGAAATTGAAAAAGACACAAATAAACAGATATTTCATGTGCCTGGATTAAAAGAATTAATATTATTAAAATGTCCATACTACCTAAGGCAATTTATAGATTCAGTACAATGCTAATCAAAATCTGGGGCGCCTGGGTGGCTCAGTTGGTTAAGCATCCTAATTTGTCTCAGGTCATGATCTTGCAGTTCGTGACTTTGAGTCCCACTTTGGGCTCTGTGCTGACAGCTCAGAGCCTGGAGCCTGTTTCAGATTCTGTGTCCTCCCTGCCCCCACCTGCCCATCCCTTGCTCACACTGTGTGTGTATCTCTCTCTCTCAAAAATAAACATTTAGAAAAAAATGTAAAAAAAAAATTCAGTGCCATTCTTCACAGAAATAGAACACACAATCCCAATGTTTGTGTGGAACCACAAAGACCCTGAATACCCAAAGCAATTTTGAGAAAGAGAAACAAAGCTAGAGGCATCATGCTCCTTGATTTTAAGCTATATTAACAAAGCTCTAGTAAGCAAAACATTATGATATTGGAATAAAAACAGACAAGAGACAAAAAATAGACAAAAAAATAGATAATAGGTCAATAGAACAGATGAGAGCCCAGAAATAAACCTATGCATATATAGTTAATTAATTTACAACAAAGGAGGCAAGAACATACAATGGGAAAGGGACCATCTGTTCAATAAATGGTGTTGGAAAAACTGGACAGCAACATGCAAAAAAATGAAACTGGATCACTTTCTTAGATCATACACAAAAGTATATTCAAAATGGATGAAAGATCTAAATGTGAAACAGGAAATCATCAAAATCCTAGAGGAGCACACAGGCTGCCAACCTCTTTGACCTTGGCCAGAGCAACTTCTTACTAGACACATCTCCAGAGGCAAGGGAAACAAAAGCAAAAATGAGCTATTGGGACTTCATCAAGATAAAAATCTTCTGTGCAACGAAGGAAACAATCAACAAGATTAAAAGGCAGCTTATGGAATGAGAGAAGATATTTGCAAATGACAAAGGGTTCGTATCCAAAATCTACAAAGAACTCAACAAACTCAACACTCAAAAAACAAACAATCCAATTAAGAAATGGGCAGAAGATATAAACAGACATTTTCCAAAGAAGACATCCAGATGGCTAATAGACGTATGAAAAGATGTACAACCTCACTCATCATCTGGGAAATACAAATCAAAACCACAATGAGATACCACCTCACACATGTCAGAAGGGCTAAAATTAACTACTTAGGAAACAACAGATGTTAGTGAGGATGTGGAGAAAGGGGGACCTTCTTGCATTGTTGTTGGGAATACAAACTGGGGCACTGGCTCTGGAAAACAGAATGGAGCTTCCTCAAAAAGTTAAAAATAGAACGACTCTATGACTCTGCAATTGCACTATTAGGTATTTTCCCAAAGGATACAAAAATACAGATTTGACAGGGCACATGCACCCAATGTTTATAGCAGCTTATCAACAATAGCCAACTATGGAAAGAGCCCAAGTGTCCATTGACTGATGAATGGATTAAGAAGATGTGGTGTATACACACACACACACACACACACACACACACACACAGTGGAATATTATTCAACCATCAGAAAGGAATGAAATCTTGCCATTTGCAACAATATAGATGGAGCTCGGGTGTATTATGCTAAGAGAAATAAGTTAGTCAGAGAAAGATACCATATGATTTCACTCATGTGGAATTTAAGAAACAAAACAGATGAACATGGAAGGGAAAAAATAGAGAGGAAAGTAAACCATAAGAGACTCTTAACTATAGAGAACAGACTGAAGGTTGATGGAGGGAAGAGGGTGGGGGGATTGGCTAAATAAGTGGTGAGTATTAAGGGGAGCACTTGTTGGGATGAGCACTGGGTGTTATATGTAAGTGATGAATCACTAAATTCTACTCCTAAAGCCAATTTTACCATATATGTTAACAAACTAGAATTTAAATAAAAACTTGAAAAGAAAAACAAAACTTGAATGTAAGACCTGAAACCATCAAACTCCTAGGAGAAAACATAGGCAGTAAGCTCCTTGATATAGGTCTTGGCGATTATTTTTGGATTTGGCACCAAAAGCAAAGGCAACGAAAGGAAAATAAACAAATGGGACTATATCAAACTAAAATAGTAGAGGAAACCATCAACAAAATGAAAAGGCAATCTACTGATTGGGAGAACCTACTGAATGGGAGAAAATACTTAGAAATCCTATATCTGATAAGGGGTTATTATTCAAAAATACATAAAGAACTCCTACAACTCCAGAGCAAAACAAACAAAAACTGGGCATAGGATCTAAATAGACATTTTTCTGAAGAAGACATACAGATGGCCAACAAGTACGTGAAAAGATGCTCAACATATTTAATCATCAGGGAAATGCAAATCAAAAACACAGTACTATTAGAATGGCTATTATAAAAAAAGACAAGAAATAGTGTTGGCAAGGATGTGGAGAAAAGGAAACTTTTGTATACTGTTGGTAGGAATGTAAATTGGTCTAGCCACTATGGAGAACAGTATGGAAGTTCCTCAAAAAATTAAAAACAGAACTACCATATGATCCAGTAATTCTACCTCTAGATATCTATTCAACGAAAATGAAAATACTAACTCAAAAAGACATATGCACCCCATGTTCACTGCAGCATTATTTACAATAGTCAAGATGTGAAAACAACCTAAATACCTACTGACAGATGAATGAATAAAGAAAATGTTTAAAAATATGACATATCTACAAAGGAATATTATTCAACCATATAAAAATTAAATCTTGCCATTTGGGACAACATGGATGGATCTTGAGGGTACTATGCTGAGTGAAATAAGTCAAACAAAGAAGGGCAAATACTGTATGATCCCACTTATGTGCAGAATCGAGAAACAAAACAAAACAAAAAACCAAGCTCATAGATCTACAGAACAGATGGGTGGTTGCCAGCCGTGTGGGGTAAGGAGTGGGTGAAAAGGATGAAAGTGATCAAAAGGTACAAACTTCCAGTTATAAAACAAATAAGTCCTGAGGATATCATGTGTCACATGGTGACTTTAGTTAACAATACCGTGTTGCACATTTGAACGCTGCTAAGAGAATACATCTTAAAAGTTCTGTGCCCATGTATGGTTACAGACGCTAACCAGATTTATTGTGGTGATCATTTTGCAATATATACAAAGATTGAAGAATCACTATGTTGTATACTTGAAACTAATATAATTTGTATGTTCAATTATACCTCAACTTTCAAAAAGTCACACACTCACAAAATAAATAAAACTGAAAAAGAAAAGGTGTGTCAAGAGAGCTTTAATCTAGATGGGTAAGACAGACTTCTGAGTATGACAAGAAAATAAAACTACTTACAATTAAAAGTTATATAGTTTTTATAATGTCAATTTTTAAAATTCATTAACATGCCATTACATACAGAAAATGATAAACATATTTAAATGTTTGGGATATTTTGCACCCTAAATTACTGTAGCAGAGGTCTGAAGATTTCTTCTTGGGAGAGAGTAAAACAGAGTTTTTGGTCTAGGGAATACCCACCTCAGTTGAGGAGATGCTTCTATAGGGAAACAGAAGACCTAAATGAGTTTTATGGAAGGAAGAGTGTACCTACTTCCAGCAGGAGACTAGAGGAGAATTCTCCATGTAATCCAATTATCTGAAGAGAAAAAACAAAAACATAAAGATACAGACATCCCAGTTCTCAAAAGAATTCCACAGCCAGATCCTTCTGTACAGAAGCCCAGAGTTAGCAAGCCCTGTGTCCCTCCTAGGTGAAACAGGAGTGAATTTAGGGGATGGCCTTGAATTAGAAAAACAGTGGCCAGAACAAATGGGGGTGGGGGGCGGTTAAAGCAGTCTGGAGAAGAGAGAGTCTCAATAGAGGGAAAAAGCAGCAAGAAAAGAAAAAAAAGTTTGCAAAAAGGTGATAGTATTCCTAGTATACCCCATGGCTCAACTCTCAACATCATCTGTGTGTTCATAATAATGTAAACACTCAGGACTAAGATAACCCCATTCCATATTTCCATGCTAGCAGTTGGGGTGTTGCATGTGGTAGAGAAAGTCTTACCTCCCATAGAAGGCAGTTCATACATGATCCCTAAAGTTTTTCAAAAGAAAAGTCATAATTTTTGGTGTAAAGATTTGGAGATACATGCCTAATGAATCAGTGAAAAGATGTGAAAGAGCCTGTCGCTGAGGAGCAAGAAAAGGGAGCAGAGACTGAAGTGTGCTGGGTTTAGTTAATAAGCCAGAAGTCCTACAAATAACAGTTAATAAGCCTACAAAGGACTATTTGACTTTTCAAGCTCTGCAGCATTTGTGAATTTGGGATTCTTTTTTCAAGTAAACTTAGAATATAAATTAAACTGGGTGCATGGGTAGCTCAGTGGGTTGAGCGTCCGGCTTCAGCTCAGGTCATGCTCTCACGATCCATGAGTTTGAGCCCCGCGTCGGGCTCTGTGCTGGCAGCTCAAAGCCTGGAGCCTGCTTCTGATTCTGTGTCTCCCTCTCTCTCTGCCCCTCCCCTGCTCACACTCTGTCTGTCTCTCTCTCAAAAATAAATAAACATTAAAAAATTTTAATAAAAAAGAAACTAAATTAATTTTAAAAATTTTGTAGCAATAAAAGGGGTGGGAAGAACCCAGCTACTTTTAAATGGGGGGAACTGCACATTGAACCTATTTCCATTACACAGGTTTGGGGTGGGCTTTTGGATTAAAGTGTGGCAGGGATGTGGTTTATGTATCTGGTGCTCAGTTTTGAACACCTGTTTTGAAACACACAACATATAAGTAGCCACACAACACCCATGTTTTCTTGGGAAAGACCAAGTGTGCCTGTATAGTTTCCTTGTCTTAATCATGTTAGAGGCCCTGGGAATATTATCAGCCCGTAGCGTCTACAAACCATAGTGGAGTGAATTCTGTCTGGAGGGGTCTAGAATAAATGTAAATCAGATACTGCTGATATTGCCTAAATCAGCTGGAAATTACATCTATATGATTTCTCCAGACTTCAGTACCTGAAATAATGGCCAAACATGGAGTTGCCCATTCAATAAAGTAGGCACAAGGGAAAGCAGCTAATATTTCTTAAGCACCAAACACCACGCCAAGTGTTTTACATATTTTATCTCATTTAATCCTCACAGAAATGCTGCTGAGTAGGTGTTACTATCCTCAGGTTTAAGATGAGGAAGCTGAGAAGTTAATTAAAGTCATGCAGTTAAGAAAAAAAAAAAAAAAGCTAAGCTGAGATTGGATCTCTGTGTACCTGATTCATGGGTGTGCTATCTCGTTTATTATTTTTATAAGCCACGAGTTCAGGCTCTATGGAGAACCAAATGTAACGGACAGTGTCAGGGATGCAATGCTTCTTGAGGGAATGCTTGGAGTCTTAAAAGCAAATTTCACTGCGCATTGGAGTTTTTTTTCTTTTGTAGGGCAACAGTTCTTTGACAATGAGTTGGGAAATACTGGGTACTTATCAGATATTTGCTTTATACCTTGATCTCAGATATACATTTAGCTGTAAATAGACATCAACCTGTACCAGAAAACATACCCATAAACTCCAAAACAAATTTCAAACCCCACAGAGATCAGGGATTTGCGTGACAAGTAAGAAGGCTTTGCTAACATAATTCCTTGTTTATGGGTTAATCTCCAGCTCTGACAGACTGAGAGCCTTGTAGATTGAAAGGCAACAATAAATAATTTCTCCTGGTGTTGGCAAAGGTTTTTTCATTCCACTCAATTTACACGCTTATGAGAAAGCAAGCCTTTGCTCTTATGTTGGTGAATAAAAGCAAAGTAGCAATCTACATATGTCATTTGAAATGCAAGCTTGTTTCTGAGATGAATAAAGGGATGAATGTGGTCTTGGGCAATTGGTGATGAGAGAGGGAAATGTGGGAGGGGGATGGAATTGGGGCCAGAGCTTCAGGATCTCGGAAATGCAGGTTCTCAAATGTGTAAGATTCACTGGTGGTCAGAAGCATAAATCACGGGGAGAGAGCTCACAAAAAAGAAGTCTCAGAATCTGTAAAAGCATCACTCTGAAAGAATGTACCCTGGGACAGCAACCACATCTGTTCCCTCCTCCTGCTCTGACCCACAACCCACAGCCTAGTCACACTGCATTTGAGTCCAAATGATGCAACATTCCCTTTCTTACACATCTCTGCACATCTCCGTGCAGCCTCAGTTTTGATTCCCTCAGTGTCAAGCAACTAAAAGCCTCGGGTGACAGTTCATCCTGTGCTTGGGCAGCTCTTACTGCTAGCCATACTGCGTCGGAAATCTTCCT
Organism: Panthera uncia; assembly: GCF_023721935.1. Classification (NCBI taxonomy): domain Eukaryota; kingdom Metazoa; phylum Chordata; class Mammalia; order Carnivora; family Felidae; genus Panthera; species Panthera uncia. Next base: position 86,429,443 of record NW_026057580.1, read on the forward strand.
GTAATATCCACTCGCTTATCCTACATGGCAGTCCTCCACATACAATCCATACGGCAAGCATTTGCAGATACCCCAGACTTTTCCAGCTGCTTTGTATTATATTCACACATAGATGATATCTGGCAAGAAACATTTATATAGGCAAAATTGTGACCTAAAATGTAGGCCCTCTGTATCTGTCTAAAATCCAAAATCAACATCTGGCAATAAAAGTTGAATGTTTAAGTAAAACACCGGTCCTTAAAAGTATACCCATGAAAGACCGCAATTCATTTGACATTGATGTTTGCTTGACAATATGTCTACACTTCTCACAAACCTTTGGTTCCTCCTGCACAATTCATGCAGCCAGTTTTTTGTGATACAAACAACTGTTTGTCTTTCTCATCCTTTCCCTCCCTGTGTGAAGCCTTTTCAGCTATTTCTATCACTCTTTGTTTCAGATAGTCTGTTCACAATCCTGATTGATCATCTGAAAGTATTTTTTTTTTCATTCACTGAGGGAAACTTTAATTCAGGGTACTTACAATCAGGGATAGAAAATAGATTAGATAAGGGCTTACATTCTCCTGTCCCAGAAGTTCTAACCAGAAGCACGCTTCCAACTTTCTTGGGAAGCTTTGTGAAAATACACATGCCTGAATCACTCCCCTGGGGAGTTTAACTACGAGGTGGCCTGTGTATTTAGAGAAAGTGACCCAGGTAGTTCTGATGTGCACCCCTGGCTGAGAACCACTGTCTAATGTCAATTCTACCTTTCTGGTCTCGGTTTTTGTTTTTTTTTTTTTTAATTTTGTAAAGTGTTTTATTTATTTTTGAGACAGAGAGAGACAGAACATGAGTGAGGGAGGGGCAGAGAGAGGGGGAGACACAGAATCTGAAGCAGGCTCCAGGCCCTGAGTTGTCAGCACAGAGCCAGACGTGGGGCTCGAACCCATGAACTATGAGATCAGGACCTGAGCCAAAGTCGGACACTTAACTGACTGAGGCACCCAGGCGCCCCTTTGTTGTCTCACTTTCATTATTCTTGACTGAGGATAACTTGGGTGGTTTCACTGTGTGTCAACCTTTTATTTAACATAACAACTCTTGCCCCACTGTCTCTGGTAGTATATGAGATTTCTAAGGGAGATAATGTAGGAAGAGTGGAAAGCTAAGGACCAAACTATGAAGAGCACCCACACTGAGTCACCCACCCTTCAACTTAGGACCAGAAAAGAACTCAAGGCAAGAACAGTTCCGTGTGGAATGGTGAGAGCAGAAGCAACATCCCAAGAATTTAGTCGTAGGCAATGGAACACAGAGGCAGCTGATGAAGCCACGTAAATCCACTCTGCTCTGGCCCCAGCTTTGGGTGCCCACTCTGCCCTGCCCCGTTCTCCAGAGTGCCCACCCACAGGCCAAAGGGAGCAAAGAATTCCAACCAAGAACCCCATTCTTCCCTCGGGCCTGTCAGGCTCTCTTTTGAGTCCCTTGAATACGGAAGAGCTGATCCCACCCTCTATCTATAAAGTAACCCAGAGAGTTTAAGTCTTAATATGATGCAGATCTTTGAAATACAAAAGCCTCTTTATGATTATACAAGATTCAAATCTCATTCTTCTTAAATCTAACATCTGTACAGTTAACCCTGATAGTACATTGTCTCTCCTTTAGCAAGTTTGGCAATTAAATCAGGAAAACAAGCAAATAGCCTATAGAAGGGTAGCAGGACCAAAGAACAAAACAAAACAAATGAAGGTCTTTGGAAGATAAGAAAGACATCGGCAAGGTTTGAAGCCAAAGAGCAAGAGGTCAACAGAGAGATCATCTACTGGGTTGTTACTTCGGTTAGTCCTTCTCCCCTCCTAGACTGAAAAGCTTTCTGGAGACTAGAATCTGCCCCACAACACGCAGCATTATACCCTGCACATTGTAAGTGCTAAATAAATGTCTTTGGAAGGGTGGAGGTCCCATTGTATTAAACTGTGATCACTTTAGGGGCCTACAGTTCAGCAGGATATGGGAACCTTAGGGGTAAAAGTGATTAGAGGGTTGTAAGCAAAGGAGAAGTCATTGTAAGTGTGTAAAGAAGTGCAGTCACTGTAGTGCGAATAAAGGTATCCTGATGGGGAAGATGGAAACAAAGCTAGGAAAATAGCTACATTCTGCACAGAGAACCGTTGCCAGCTAGAAAAAGAAGAGGATAGGTAAGTATTGCACCTAGATCAGACACCCTGAGTAATAACCATTTGCCACAAATGCAATGAGCCCCCCATTGCAGCAATCTCAGTATGGCCACAGCCTCTCGTAAGAGACTATCACACAATCACAGGATGAGGTAGAGGAGGGAACGGGGGTAGAAAATAAAGCTTTTGAGAAAAACTCAAAGGCACAAAGGCAGTAGTGGCCATAGCTTAGCCACAGGTGTGGAGTATATGTTTCAGTACCTCTCCGCCCTCTTCAATACCGTGTAATTGAACACAAACGCCATAACTAATCCCTGAAACATGTCTGGTCTAAACACCTTTAAGCCAAGCTCCACACTACTTTAAAGGGCTCTATCGGGCAGGTTTTCCTGGTTCTTTGCTGGTTCCCTGCTGCATGCCCAGATCACACACACCACCTGCACCTCCAGGGAATGCACACTTGGGGATTTGTTCAATGGTTCTTAGCAGTTCTGTCTCTCAGATATAAATCCCTTAATTTCTACATTGCAGATAGCATTAGATATACAACTGTAAATTCCTTACCCTTTAAAACTTTGGTTCATGTAACTGGACTACGTGGTTTTTTTTTAAAGCCCAAAAAGGAATCAGTGTGGAGGCCATGGGTACCTAGTATTTCAAGGCTTTCTGAAGCTGATGAGCTACTCATCAGAAGACAATCACATCTTCGTAACTCCTCACATCTCTCTGGAGACTCCCCTCTCTCTGGAGACTCCCCTCTAGGCTCTAAAATACGTTGAAGCTTTCTTTGTTCCCTTGCCCTTTGTTCCAGGGAAGAGAGGCTACTTGCTACTTGACTCAGGAGGCCCTTTCCTCACAGAAGCTGGTATTGAAATATGCTTACTGGGCAGTAGTATGTATTTAAATAAAAAAGAAATTCATTAAATTAAATCATGTTTGAGCTTCCAGATGTTAAAAGATTGAGTTAGCTATGTCTGACTCATTGTACCTGATTCTTGACTTTAAGACAAATACAGGTCCCAGAGTACATCTAAAAGGAGAGGTTCCTAACACTGTACTTGGAAGTCAAGCTTCCTGTATATGGACAGACTGCCCTAGCCCTGAGTCCTTCTTCAAGAAAGACTGCCCTTCCAGAGGGGTATACCAGCTGCCATAATCACTCCCTTATACCCAGCCCATCAGCAGTAGGACCTTCCCCTCAATGGCCCTTATCATCTCAGACTGTTCAGCCTTATCTCTCTTTGCTTCCTATTCCTAAAACCACCTGGAAACCGGTAGCCTAATAATTATTATCCCAACTGCTTTATCTTCAATGAAGAGAGAAAGGTTTATATTTCTTGGAACTAGAACATTCTTGTAGCCAGTTCTTTCTGATAAGTATAGATTTGCCAGTAATTCATTTCCAGGCAATGCATTCTGGAACAAAAGAAACTCATGATGATTCTCACTTTTAAAGAAATAACAATAATATCACTTGGGAAATGTTTATGTTGTTCTCATAAAGGTAATTCAGGAACAGGCATTGGCTAAATATAAAAGGGTAGAGGGGAATTTCAGGCAGAAGAAACAATATATGCAGAGGTAAGGAGGAGTTAAGCAGCTTGCAAAAAGAAGTTTGAAACAGATGATGATGTATCATAAAATGTATACCTAATAGTCATGAGACAAAAAGACATAAAGATAAAGCAAGGGCCAAATAATTATTTTTTAATTTTTTTTTAATGTTTATTTATTTTTGAGACAGAGACAGAGTGCGAGCAGGGGAGGGGCAGAGAGAGAGGGAGACACAGAATCTGAAGCAGGCTCCAGGCTCTGAGCTGTCAGCACAGAGCCCGATGCGGGGCTCGAACCCACAAACTGTGAGATCATGACCTGAGCCGAAGTCAGACGCTTAACCGACTGAGCCACCCAGGTGCCCCAAGGGCCAAATAATTTTAAAACTCTGTTTTCCTATGTTAAAGTGTTTGAATTTTATTCTAAAACTTATAAGAGTTACTGAAAGATGTGTTAATGGGTGACACGGTCAGACTTTGAATTTTAGAAAGATTAATCTGGCAGCAGTGAGCAAGGTGCACGGGAGGGCATCGGATTGGAGACAGGGAGACAAGTGTGACCTTGGGGAAGTACGTTAATCCCGCCGAGCCTCACTTTCCACATCCGTGAAATGGAGGGTAATAGAACCTATTTAGTTTGTGGCATAAATGAAATGTTACACCTAAAGCGTATGCCTGAGATTTGGGAAGTACTCAATAAAATTTGTTATTGTAAAGCTGCCTGGACAAGGTCAGGACAGATGGTGGAGGTGGGGTTGGGGGACAGCAGGAAGGAAGGGAAAGGGTCTATTTATTTCTTCATTCATTTAAGAAACATTTCTTGAGTATCTGCTCTGTGTTGGACACAGTGGAGGACAACGGGGTACGCTCATGGTCTGGTAGATAAGTCCTTAACGTGTTAGGCATGCCTCGTACACTAGCCAAAAGCTGCTAAGCTAACAACTGCAAAGAAGCAGTTGTATTGAAAAGAGCATACGAAAAAAAAAAAAAAAGAAAAGAGCATATGATGAATATTTTGAAGATTTTTTTCCCATTTTATAGTTAAAAATAAAGAAAAAAAACCTTTTAAAATCACCTCTTCACACGCACTTGTGGTGAGTATAGCATAATGTATGGATTTGTTGAGTCACCGTGTGATACACCTCAAACTAATGTAACACTGTGTGTCAGCTACACTTCACTTAAAAAAAAATCATCCTTTCATGAATAAATTCCTTAATCCCATAATTTCGGTCAACCACTTCTCTCAGTGATTTCTCTACAATATCTCTCCACATTCTACCTTTTTTGAGTGAAAGTCAGAGATAAGCACATGCACAGTAGGTGGGAAGTTGGACACACACAACAGCAATTATTTCTTATATTGAGTTGGTGGCTAAGCAGTAAGAGTGAAGTACTCTTTAGATGAAAATTTGCTCTATATTTTACGTAAACTGTTTAATATTATATCCTTATTGTTTCTAAATAACCCAAAGAGGGGCACCTGGGTGGCACAGTCGGTTAAGCATCCAATTGGATCTCAGCTCAGGTCATGATCTAATGGTTCGTGAGTTCAAGCCCTGCATTGGGCTCTGCACCGTCAGTGCTTGGGATTCTGTCTCTCCTTCTCTCTGCCCCTCCCCCATTTGTTCTCTCTTGATAAATACATAAACTTAAAAAAATAAATTCACAAAGAAAACAGATTTTTTTTTAAATGAAATTGACTTTACTGACTTTGTCATATAAAACTTTTGGTCTAAACAACTAGAATCCAGAATTGAATAAAAGGATTTTACAAAGTTGTACATTGTTGTAGTATTAAAATATATCTCAATAAAGCTGATTGTATTTGTATGAAATAAAATAAATCTGCAAGGTTGTTATATATTTATATAAAAACTTTCTCTGAGGACATTTATAAATTCACAAAAGAACAGCATGGGTATGTTAGCTTTACTGATGTCTTAATGTTATTTTTAAACAAAGAAGTTGACTCGTACTTGATACTTGGATATTTGAAGAAAGATTAACCTTTTTTTGTCCAGCGAGACTGTTCATTTAATTAGGTTTGAAGAATAAGTATACCCAACCCAAATATCACCTACTTAATTCCTCTAGTACTTTAAAGCACAGTCTTGCTACCAAAATCTATCTATATGGCCTCCTGGTTTTCACTTATCAAATAATTTCCCATTTGTTCCTCTTTTTCTAATAACAGAATTCCCTCTAGAGTCTATCACTTCTTCCCCAGGCTCATTTGTCAAAAATTCATAATGCTGAATGAAATAATTTCATAAAGAAAAATCACATGACATCAAAACAGAAGTTAGTCCTCATCTTCCTAGACCAAGTATAGAAAATCCAGTCTTGAGTAATACAACTCACAATACAGAACAATCAGCAATTTCAAATAATTGCATTTAAGTTGTATTGTTATTTATTAGCTATTCAACAGAAAAGCAACAACTACTAATACATACGAACTAATAATAAATGTTTCTGAATTTCTGAGGGACTTTAACCAGAACTTAGACAAATAAAAACTTTAGAAAAGTATAATGAGAAGTCCCTTCTTATAAAAAGTGTACAAGCACTTTGAATCATCAAAAGGAGGCAAAAGAGGTGAGGAGCACTTCAGGATATAATCCTATAAGATAAAATTCTATAACCTGAGTCTATCCCTCTCTATTAAGTGCCTCACTTAGAACTTTAGACGGTAAATTTTATTTCTGTTCAAAAAGGTACTTTAAAACACATTTTTAATTTTCAGAAATATCTTATTTTTAGTGTTTCTTCAGGAACAGAGTGTTAATAAGCCTTCCATTATATTTGTAGGTTACCATTATTAAAAATGGAGATACCAGGGCACCTGGGTGGCTCAATCGGTTAAGTGCCTAACTCTTGGCTTTGACTCAGGTCATGATCTCATGGGTTGTGAGATGGAGCCCCAAGCTGGGCTCTGTGCTGATGGCACAGAACCTTCTTAGGATTCTCTCTCTCCCTCTCTATCCCTCTCTGCTCCTCCCCCTATGCACCCATGTACCCATGATTTCTTTCTCTCAAAATAAACAAATAAACATTTAAGAAATAGAGATACTAACCCTTCATACCATGTAGAAGAGGCTGTTGTCATCTTAATCAACATGCTTGTTTGGAAGCAAATTTTTCAAAAGCAGTTTTTAAATATATCCCAACTTACATCTGGTCTACTTTTAATTTTCAGTTTGGCAGTTTTTAACAAAAGTTCATACTAGAAGAGAAGTAAGAATTATAAGTATATGAAACTGGGAACATTTCTTCCTGGCTTTATTGTCTAAAACATTTGCGTGCAAAAATGTGTAGCCAAGTTTGAACTGTAAAATGGTAAGAATACAATTTAGGAAGAAAAAAAGCATGCAAAATGTCTACAGATATACAAAAATAATCCTATTTAGTCAGAAATACCTGCACTTAGCACCAGTTATGCCACCAGCTAATTCCTTCCTTCTTGGAAAATGAGAAAGAACAGATATTTCAGTAGATAAAATAGCACACATACTAAAATGAGCCTAAATTTATTCAGCAACCTGTTCATTTCCTTAGAATTCTATTTGGAAGGCACAGAGTTATTTTTTAATAACTCTAAAACCGTGTTTAGGAAGCTCGTCTGAACAAAAATAACAGGAGAAAAGGATATATATATATCCATACACACACACATGTATATGTATATACACACATACATGTTTTATATTATATATTAAATTATTTTATATGTGTGTGTATGTATATATATATATAATATATATATATAAATATATATATATTAAAGTCAGGATAGGGCAGATCATGTAAGACATAAAGGATTTTGGTTTTCCAGAACAAAAAAATATATATTAAGGTTGTGTCTTTCAGTTACATCTGGAAAATACAGGTGCAGTGAGCTACATGGTGGCTCCAAAAAAGATCCAGCCAGGTCCTAATTCCTGGGACCTGTGAATGTGACCTTATTTAGGAAAAGGGTCTTTGCTGATGCAATTAAGTGATTAAGATCCAATGAAGTTAAGGATCTTGGATTATCCAAGTGACCTCCAAAGCCAGTGCCAAGGGTCCTCATAAGAGACACATGGAGAAGAAGACTGTCACGGAAAGGCCCTGTGAAGGTGAAGGTAGAAATCGCAGAGATGGGACCGCAAGCCAATGAACACCAACAACCCAACCACCAGAAGCTGGAAAAGCCAAGGAATAGATTCTAGAATCTAGAGTTTCTGGCACAGGAACAACCATGCCAGAGTCTTGGCATTTGACTCCTGGCCTCCAGAACTGTGGGAGAACAAATGTCTATTGTTTTAAGCCACCCAGTTTGTGATAATTTGCTAACATAAAACATACATGCACCATGTGTATGTGTGCACATGTACATACATGCACATATATACACATATATATGTGTATGTATATATATGTGTGTGTATATATATATACACACACATATATATGTGTATGTATATGCTCATGCACTAAGACACTACCAGTACACTTACGTACACACCATATCATATGAAAGGAAATTATCTCTGGAATATTGTGTCTTAAAGCCAAGTTTAATCTCTACTATCTGTAGAATATAACTGATGCACCACAGACTGTGCTAGGCCCTTGTAAACAACAGTGAGTCAGACTCAATTCAGGGAATGTCCCAGGCCAGGACACAGACAAGTAACTGAAGCTTGAAATGCATTAAGATGACCCTTGCTAAGCTTGGATGCGTGGGAGCCTGAACAGCTTCATAAAGCTCAGTGTAGGAGGGGCAGGAGTAGAGATCACATAAAGTTTTTCAGAGGAAGAAGCACCTACAGTCAGTGACACACCTGAAAGATGACTTAGCATGATGGTGGTGGTACAGCGGCCTGGGGAGGGGATGGAGGTGAGGGACCGAAGGGAAGGACAGGGAGGAGGGGGAGTGTTTCAGGCTGAGGGAACCAAATGTATATAAAAGAAGTTCCATAAGGCTGCAGTAAGAAAGAGGCAAGAGATAAGGCTGGGGACATAGGGAAAGGTCAGGGTACAGAGCTTGTAAGTCATTCTAAGACATTTGTACTTTACCAGAAGGGAATTGGGGGCTATTGGAGAGTTTTAATTGGGAGAAGGATGTAAGAAAATTTAGAAAAATTATCTCTGTGGTGAGGATTAATGTTAGGAAATATTGGAGGCAGAGATACTTTTTATCAGGCCACCAGCAGCAGCCCAGGCAAGAGATAATGGTTTTCTAGACTAGAGGACCATTTAGTGGAAGTATGACAGAGGTTTAACAAAAGGAATTGGCACTTGGGTGGATATAAATAAAAAGACTAGAACAGAGATATCAGGGTTAACAACCTGAGCAACTAGGTGGGTGGTGATATCACTCCTGAAATATGGCATGAAAGCCAAGGGGTACATCTTGGGGAAGGTCAGGATGGAGAGGGAGAGAAGGAGAGAGAGGGAGGGAGGGAGGGAGAGAGAGAGAGAGAGAGTGAGAGAGAGAGAGAGAGAGAGAGAAAGAGAAAGAGAGAGAGAGAGAAAGAGAGAGAGAAGGAGAGAGAGAGAGAGAGAGAGAGAATGAGGGCCATCCCAGTGGAGATACCAAGGCAGTTGGATATGTGAGTCTACAGCTCAGACTAGAGATACCTGTGTTAAAGAGACAGACTCGGGAGTCATCAACACACAGTTGATCATTGAAGCCATTAGGAGCAATTGAGAGAGAGAGAGTAGGTGAAGTAAGAATTAGAAGGCAAACAGGATGGAACTCTCAGGGATACTACATTGTAGAGATAGAGGAAGAGAAAGCCTCAAAAGTGACAGAAAAGAAGTAGCCAGAAAAGAAAAGAAAGAAAAGAAAAGAAAAGAGAAAAAAGAAAAGAAAAAAAGGAGAAAATCCAGGAAAGTATATCACAGAGGCCCAAATGCAAGAATATTTTGTGAAGATGGGAATGGCCAGTAGTGTTAAATGCTCCAAATAGTGTTATAGTGACTCAGAAGTTTCCAGTGCATTTACTGATAAGGAGGTGATTGGTGACCTGAATGAGACACTCTGCAAATAATATAGTGGAGACCAAGCCAGACTTTAGCAGGTTGAGGCATGGTGGGTAGGAAGGTAAAACGATGGAGGTAGCAGCAAGTGTTGTCAACTCTTAAAAGTGATTTAGCTGTGAAGGGAAGGAAAGAGAAAATGGGAACTGAAATTTGCTTCCTTTTTAAGATGGAAGATGTTTGAGATGCTTATGACCAGAGCCATCTTCTTCTTTAAAAACCTGTATACCTGGGGCTCCTGGGTGGCTCCGTTGGTTAAGCATCTGACTTTGGCTGAAGTCACAATCTCATGGTTCATGAGTTCAAGCTCCACGTTGGGCTGTATGCTCACAGCTCAGAGCCTGGAGCCTGCTTCAGATTCTGTGTCTCCCTCTCTCTCTGCCCCTCCCCTGCTTGCACTCTGTCTCTCTCTGTCTCTCATAACTAAATAAACATTAAAAAAAATAAAAATCTATATACCTGGCATTCACATAGATCTTGGAATTTTAGAACAATGTTAGAATTGAAAGGAATCATAGAAGTAAATTAAATTCTTCCTCATTTCAAGCATCTTTCCTACACATTTCTTTTAGAAGGTCATCCAGACTCTGCTTGGACATTTTCTGTGATGGGTGACTCACTACTTCATAAAGGCTCTTATTGCATTGCTGGACAGCTCTTCCAGTTAAAAAGTGTGTTCTTAAAATGGCACAAGGATGTCTTGCTCTAACACAGAGAACGCTTAGCTCCAGTTCTGCCTGCGTGACACCACATGTGACTAGAACTATTGTGTGTCCTTTGTTCTGATCTGTCACCTCTCCTCACCATGCAGGTTGCTCTCCTCTGGGAGAATTCTAGTTTATGAATTTCTACCTTAAAGAGGAGCACATTCAGTTAAATAATTAAAAGCAACTTTTCAAATGTTCCATTGTTGATGTTGAATACAGCAGGACTATTATCACTTATCATCTGAGTTTCTGTTAACACAGCATGAGCTTGTTTTCAAATAAACAGTGGGGGGAAAAAAAACAACTATGCTCTCCCTCTGGTCCTGTCAAGTATGACATTGCGTTTATGGGTTCTCCTGCCAAGGAGCATTCAGATGACCTAATGTAGAGAGATCCCTCTTGAAAGAGCTGATTGTCATCCTCCCAGTGATCTGGTTGTCATCTTTCATAAATACAGTAGCCAAGCTGGCTTTTTATAGCATTCAAATCATATGCACTAAGTGGTCATCTAGGCCACACAACCCTTTCTTCCAAAGGACTGAAGCCTAATCTTATCTTGACAATCCACACCTGCACCCCTCAGTGTGATTGGGTAGGTGAAAGAATCACCTAACCCATCACCAAAATACAGTGTACAAACAATAAATATATATTCAGTGTGCTTTTCATTAAGTATTTTATGATATTTTTGTAGAAATAAATTATAGATTTTTAATATAGTGACCTCTTAGAAGACTTAGAGAGACAGAGGGAGAGAGAGCATGCAAGCAGGGGAAGGACAGAGAGAGACAGAGAAAAGCTTAAGCAGGCTTAAGCAGGCTGATGAAGGGCTTGATTTCATGACCCTGAGATCATGACCTCAGTTGAAGAGTCAGATGCTTAACCAACTGAGCCACCCAGGTGCCCCATGACCTTCTTAGAATTTGAATGTTAATGCCTTTTGAGTTAAGCACTGCTGTCCCAGGAAAGCATCATGATGTATAACAGGAAGTGTCTATCGTAAATCCTGTAGAAACTTGCATGTTTCTTCTGGAGCACATATCTTTGATCATTTTAACTTTTCATTCCTTTATTCATTCAGCAAATATGTAACGAGTGCCTCCATGCACTTAGCACCGTGTTGAGTCCAGGGGACAGAGCAGTCAACCTAACCTGCAAGATTGCTGTCTTCACCAGATGTATACCCATGGCCAATACCCAAAGTAACACACAAACATTTTATTTAGGAACTGAGATGGATGCTGTGGCAGATGGGAACACGGCATTCTGAAAAGTAAACCCGGGGCAGGGTGATGCCTAATTTAGTTTGAAGAGTCAGAAAAATAACATTAGGCTGAGATCTAAAGGATGAGTAGGTGTTTGTGTTTTTTTCTTGTTTGTTTGTTTGTTTTCCAGAGAAAAAGTGGAAGAAGAGCATTCTAGGCAGAGAGAACATAAGAACATACTATGTGAAGATCCTGGAGCTGTTTTAAACCTTAATTTTTCCCTGACACATGAAGACATCTGAGACATTATGGTTTCATCTGTGCAAACGTGAGATATTATCTATAAACGAGTTAGTGAATAAATTTTGCAGGTGTTAAAAAATGGATTCTTTGGCATGCAAATAAACCCAGCCTCTTCAATCATATGTATGAAAGGAGGGAATTTTCTGGAGATGCTAATTCTTTCAAGGATGATAAGAGCACTATATCAATATTTTTTTCATCCACTGGAAACTGGCACGATTCTTTTTTTCATTCAAGATTACTTTGGCAAACAGCATGAAATGCCCTGAGTCATAGATCTCCTCTGGGATAGAATGTGGGAGATCCTTTTTTTTTTTTTTTTTTTTTTTTTTTTTGGTAATTTTAGTCTTATTGAGGTATAATTGACAAATAAATTATAAGATATTTAAAGTGTGCATTGTGGTGATTTGGTATACATGTACATTGTGAAAGATTCCCTCCCCCCTCTAGCTAATTAATATACCCATCACTCAAATATTTATCTTTTTGTGTGTGTGAGAACATTTAAGTTCTACTCTCTTAGCAAATCTCAATTATACAATACAGTTATCAACTGTAGTTACCATGTTTTATAATAGATCCTTAGACCTTATCATCAAAAAGATAAGAGGTAACAAGTGTTGGTGGGGATGTGGAGAAAAAGGAACCTTGGCACACTGTTGGTGGGAACGTAAATTGGTACAGCCACTGTGGAAAACAGTATGGGGGATCCTCAAAAAATTAAACACAGAATTACCATATGATCCAGCAATCTCACTACTGGCTATATATCCAAAGGAAATGAAAACAAAATATCAAAGAAATATCCCATGTTCATTGAAATATTATTCACAATAGCCAAGATATGGAAACAGTCCAAGTGTCCATCCATTGATGAATGGATAAAGAAGATGTGGTGTATATATACAACCAAATACTATTCAGTCATGAGAAAGTAGGAAATCTTGCCATTTATGGCAACATGGATGGAACTTCAGAGTGTTATACTAAGTAAAACAAGCCAGACAGAGAAAGACAGATACAACATGGAATCATTTACTTGTGGGAAGTTATTTTTTAAAAAGTCAGACACAAAGAAATGGGGGCTGGGGCATGGGGGAATAGGAGAGGTAGGTAAGAGGGGATCAAATTTTAGCTATAACATGGGAAATCCTTAAAGATGCCTTAGAACTGTGAACAGTCAAAACTGAGAGAATGTTTCCCAGCTGTCCACCCCCCCGCCAGCTGTATTTTCATTGCTAATTTGATCTAAAAGCACCATTCTATTTTCCATAATACCTGATGGCTCACCCTCAGAGAGCCGTAAAATCTTCTTCTCAGGAAAGATGCACCGAATAGACATTCTCTGGAAAAAGTCTGAATATTTTGAGATCTGACTTCGAGACCCAGCAATGTAACATGGTATCCCAGTGCTAGGGTGACTAGTTGTCTCAGTTTGCCCAGGACCCTTCCGGTTTTAGCACTGGAAGTCCTATGTCCTGGGAAACCTCTCAGTCCTGGACAATCACCATTCTGTAACAGGGCTGTCACCCTATGTAGTCCCTTGCTGTCCTGGGCTTAGAAAGGGCCCATGTATGGCTCAGTGTTTTGCTGTCACTGTCTTGAAATTCTTAATAATGTTGGGAAGGGCCCTACTACATTTTCATTTTTTACTGGACCCCACAAATTATGTGGCCAGTCCTATTTAGCCCTAACATTTATTGAGCTTTTCCCATGTGCCAGGCACTGAATTAACGGCCTTGCATTATTTCATCTAATACTTATAACAACCCAATGTTGCAGATGAAGAAAGTGTGGTTTGAGAAGGTTGAGCAGTTTGACAAGGTAGTTGACATGGCAGGGACAGAAATTCAACTTGACTATCTGACCCCAAGCCCCTGGAGCCTTCCTTCTGCTGGGTTGATACTTAAATAGCCCCCTGAGTCTGGGAAAGGGACCATTCTATTATAACCCATGAAATGATTTTGTTGATTTGAAATGATCAGGTATTGGTGAGCTTGTAAGTTCAACCTAATGGACAATCCTGCTAAAATCACCACTACATTATCCATGAACAAAGTATCCTCATTGCTCCCTTTGCCTTTGGACAATTTTTCTTTGATCTGGCAGCTAACACTGTTTTTATTGTTTTATCCCTTCCTTTAGATTTCCCCTGAAATGAAGGTGGTGGATATGTATGGGGTTGGAGGTTGGGAGTTAACAGTGTGATCAGAGAACATAGGCAAACAGACAAAAGTTAGGAAATAACTTAGGAGGAATAGTTCTGCATTCCCACCACCAGCTAAGCAGGTGATATGGTCTCCTATATCTTCTCCCTGAGTTTTCTAGTGTGTTTTGTTCATTCTGGTCCCTGATAACAATTTAGAAACTGTTCACTAGATCTCAGACCCAAGCAATCACCAGGTCTATGTGTGTTAGTGTCCGAACCAACCATCAAGCTTTCAAGACCTCTCAAGAACTTCCAGAGATGGTCCACAGAATACCACAAACAATCCTCTCTCCCAAAATTTCTCAACTTGTCTGATCATAAGAATCATACAGGATCTCAGACTGTGAGTCACATGACCTTCCTGGAGATTTGGGTACATAAGTTATACAGTATGGCCAGAACACAGAGAGACCAAGGAACCCTGGTGCCATGCTAGGGCAAAGATGAGAAACACTCTGAAGCCTTTTTCTGTGTTTTATAATTGTCAACTGCATTACTCTAATGAAAATAAGAAACTCTTCCCCATCATTATGTTGAAATAGCTAAAAAAAAAAAAAAAATTACCAAAATAGACACAATAGTCTTCACAGAAAGTAACTAAAGACACATGTGGACTAGGGGGGGAGGGGGGGTCTGTTAATTAAAAGGAAGTTTTCAGGAGAAGAGATTTATAGAAAGCTGGCATTCATAGGCTATAAAATCCCTTGTACTATGTGACACCTTGGGAAGTAAAGTGCCCAAGCATGTGCACACACACAGCCCTACCCCTATCCCATGATTTGGGCCATTATACTACCTATGACCCAAATCCTGTAGGGCTCCTATTGTGATAGTGTACATAGGTTGGTAACTTTTCAACAAGGAAATTTTAGTTGAGATTTTTTGCCAAAATTGAAAGTTGGAATTAACCTTTCCACCTCTTTGTGATTCCTTCCTGAATAATACAAAACTCTGTTTCATACATCAGTGTTAGCTGGTAATGCTAAATGTTCATTATATCCAAAGGCCATGAAGTCTCTGAATATATGACCAGAATCAGTGCTGCTAGGTTTTTGCTTCTCTGCACTCCTGGGTTTTGGGGACTTTTTTTTTTTTTTTTTTTGGATACAACCATATATTACTCTAACGAGTGGCTGTGAAATAGCTTCCTTGTCCTGCCTATGGGAGCTGATTATGCTCTCAGTTCTGTACTAAGGACGCTCTGGATGACACAGTCTGTGCCTCTAACGAAAGGAGAGAAGAGAACCAAGGCCAGGAGCTGTTCACAGAGCCTCCTGATAGAGCTCTTCATGGAGGCAGCCATTCCTTTTGTCAGTTCACATTAACAAACCTTCCAATCGGAAGTCTGCTGGCTTGTCTGCATCAAGAAGAGATTGGTAAAGGTTAAAAGTAATTAATACAAAATGTCTGCTATAACAAGGCATTTTAATTGGCTCATTGAGCTTGGGAGATAACCGGAAGTAGGTCTCTTTCCGTTATAGACAAATGAGTATAACGGAACAAAGATGGTGATGCCAATATGGTTCTAGGTTTCAGCTTTCAGGGTGAAGCAACCAATGCTTCAGATGAAGCATTCCAAAAGGGCAGTCAGCCTTAAGACTCTGTAATCCACCCACTCCTCCACTTGTTATTTTCTGTGTCTTCTATTAGGTCAGAGACCTACTGTGGTTTAGCTGGTGATAGGATTAACCAGACTGCAGAAGTTTGGAGCTAGGACCCCACTAGTCAAGCAAAGGACAGGCATAGCCCATGAGAACAATACCTGGAGTGTGTTATTCAAAGGACAGACAACAGGAACATGAGTTTATAAGTAGGTCCCAAACCAGAAGGTCCATCGACAGTAAATGCTTAGGAAATAAGGGAGGTATAACACATGGGCAGAGTATGTAATTTATGGGTTCTTAAATAAGAGGTAATTGATGAAGGTGTTGGAAGGCAGGTGGTTGGCATCGGAATCCAGGCATGAGGAATCCAGCATTCATTGGCAGGAAATCCATATAAACACAATCACTAGGCAACAAGGTTGGAATTCTATCTCAAAGTAGCAAGGCAAAAGAGCAGTTACTAGGAAACCAAGGTGTCTAAGTCAGAGAGGGATTAGCTTTCTCTATGAAACAGCAGACATTATGTACTCTACTCTCATTTCTATGTGGTACGGTCAAGGAAGATATTTAAACCAAAATCCTTGACATGACAAGAAAAAATTCAAACCATTAAAGGCCTCCACATACAAAAAATTCAATTGAGAAAACAAAACTCAATTTGTTAGCTTTCTGTGGTTAGCTAATTAGATGAGTCAAATATTTAATTGGCATACATTGTAAACTTTCCAAGGGGTTAAGAAAGGCAATCCTTTATTCCTGAGCAGAAAGCTATTCATTATGAAAATGGCCTCTAATTGGCTGTCATACCTTATCCGCTAACATGCAGAGCCCAACACCACGCAAGTTTAATCTGAGGTCTAAGTAATCAGTCCTTCTGATCGTCAAAGCAAGATCCTCAGAGATTTCTTCCAGTAATCTAAGAAGAAATATGAACATCCTATAGCACATAATTGGACATTTTAAAAGCTCCTTTTGGATTTTTTTTTTCACATGTGTTGATCAGCTGAAATTCATTTGCAGACTATAAATACAAAATTAAGAGCAAAAATCAATAGTGGAATACAGGGAAAGAAGTTCAGTGTAAATTTATAGTAGAGGTACTGACAATATATGTACCTTAGAAGGACATAAAACCCAATTTTTACTTTGCATTTGATAACAACTAATAAATTGGTTTCTACAAAAATTCCCAAGCCTAACTTTGGTCAATGATTTTAAATTCATTCATATTTTTTAAATTGCTAAACATCTCAGCTCTGTGATATATATATAAAATACAAGAGAGAGATGAGAACTATTAGTTACATTATACTTTGGGTTTCCTTCTTGATGTCACTTCCTACAAGTGGCTCTCAAACTGTGTTCCTTGGACCAGAAACGTCACCATCACCTGGGAACGTATGAGAAATACAGATTTGTGGCTACAGAACCAGAAACTCTACGGGTGGACGCTTCAACAAGCACTCCAGGTGACTCTTATGAATGTTTTAGCATGAGAACTACCACTCTACACCCTGTGAAAACTTCCAAGTCCACATCTATTCCCAAATGCCAGATGAGCAGGAACTTACAGACCGCACAAACTAAATTCGTGAAAAATCAAGGTTGTTATCTCCTTGGCAAAATCGGTTCCTCCTCTTGTATTTTTACCTTAGCTAATCAGATCTGCTTTACTACCCAGTTTGTTATCATTTGCTTTATAACAAATCCCCCAACCTTAGCAGCTTAAACCAGGGAGACAGAAACTGTCTCATACAGTTTCTGAGGGTCAGGTTTCTGAAAATAGCTTAGCTGAGTTGTTCGGGCTCGGGATCTATCATGGGGTTATGCCCAAAATGTCATAGTGATACAAAGAATTCCTTGGGTTGGAAAACTGGCTTCCAAGCTCACTCACGTTGGCTCTTTTTTTGAGAGAGAGAGAGAGTGTGTATGTAAGAGAGAGCATGGGAGTAGGGGAGGGGCAGAAAGAGAGGGAGAGAGAGAGAATCCCAAGCAGGCTCCATACTGGCGGACCCTGATGCAGGGCTCAAACTCACAAACCATGAGATTATCACCTGGGCCGAAACCAAGAGTCAGATGCTTAACCCACTGAGTCACCCAGGTGCCCAGCTCTTGGCTATTGTGAAAAGGCCCCAGTTCTTCACCATGTGTGCCTATCCATAAGACTGCTCATTAGAAGGCAGATGCTTCCCCCGCAACAAAAAGAGAGAGCAACCAAGACAAAGCCACAGTGACTTTATAACCTAGCATTGGAAGGCACACCATCACTTCTGCCATATTCTGTTGGCCAAAGAGACCAACCCTGGTATAATGTGAGAGGGGATGAGACAGCATGGGCATGCCAGGAGGTGTGGATCATTGGGAGTCATCTTGGATACTGCCTGCCATGCCCAGACAAGGATATTTTCAACTCTCTTACTCTCATTGCTATATACAGCTCATAGCCAAAACTCATCAATTATACGTTCAAAATTGCCCACCTGTCCTCTTCTTTATAGTCCTACTACCACTCCCCTCTTCACCCTTCTCCTGCCGTCTTGTCCCCAGTCTCTAGCCTCTAGACATTCCTTCTCACAGCCAAGTGACAGTCCTAAAACGCAAGTCAGATCTGCTAGAAACCTTCACAACTTCTCTGTGGTCTATGGAATAAAGTACAAAGTCCTTAACATGACATTTTAAGTCCCCCATTTTCTAACTACAATTCATCCCCCTAGGCCCATTTCCCACTCTAATCCTTCCTCACCCTTCTCCCCCACCCCCACCCCCCACCAATGATTGAATAGCTCCCCTAAATTTCTGTCCCTAACAGAGCTCCCTTGCTGTTATTCTTTTCACCTAGAATATCTTCCTGCCACTCTGAGACCCAGACCAGATGCTATCTCTCCTGATACCCTAGTCAGAATGGATTGCTCTCTTCCATATTTTATTATACCTGCTATACAGAATTAGCTGCAGTTGTGGTTAGTTGCTTAAGAGTCTCTATCTCATAAATAGCTTTTAGTCTGCCCAAGGTTAGGGGTTTTATTGTAGTCATTTTTGTAATTATCAATAAACTATAAAACAATGTCAAAATATGCTGAATTATAACATATAATTTCAACAGGCCCTTGCATATTGGAGATAATTTATTCTATTCTTGATAATACAAAGGGAAAATGTTAAATATGAGTTTGAAACAATCATGACTATTTCTCTGAAGAGTAATCCATTCTATAAGCTTCCCATTGGAATACTGCCTATCACATCCAGGCTATATAGTCCTTTTAAAAGCTTTTCCTAATGACAGATGAGACAGTGTCCTTCTATACAACTTGGAACCTAGAGATATGTATGGAGATAACAGTGGTGAGTGGCTTATAAACATACCAAATAGGATGATGGAAGCCCCTACAAGGCTTGTCAAGGAAAGTGCCTGATCAGATTTTCATTTTGTAGGTAAACTCTGGGAGCATCAGTTGCAGACTGGCTGGCTGACTGGAGGGTACAGGACACTGGGAGACCAGTCATGAGGAAGATACAAGAGCGAAGCCACCTGGTGATGGTGGCAAAGTTGTCCATGGTGACGGCAGAAGAGATGGAGAGAAGAGAGTTGCTTAAGCGGTGAACTAGCCAGATTTGTTTGCTTTCTTGCTTAATTGGGAGAGGAAAGAAGAAAGTCTAGAATGAAATCCAGGTAAAGGTTTCATACTTATAAATCTGGTTCATAGAGCAGCACTCAGTGGGAAAAACAACTGAGGACACTAACTTTACCCAACATGATACCAGCATCATTGTCATAGACAGAGGACAACTCATTCTGGGGGAGGCCACAGGAACTGTCAGGAAATTACACTGACCTTTTTCACAAATGAATGGGCTCAAAATTAGATTCTTATACCAACTGACTAAAGGGAAAGCTATTAAACTGTCAGGCAAGAGTCTCCATGGTTTTTATGAATTACCATGATTCATCTTTCTAAGGGAAGGATCTGAGCAAGAGTCATTTCCATGGCTTCTCAGGAGTTCCTGAAGGATCACACAATGAAGCATTAGAGCAAGAAAAATGATTCATTATAATAACACCAGAGATTTGACTGGACATTTAAACATAAAGCATGCATCCTTGATATCTTTTTATCAAGTATATGATGTGGTTTTACTAAATCAACTTGATTTTGCTAAATCAATTGTATTATGAATGTTCTTTTCATGCAAGCTGAGGGGTTATAGAGATATAGAGCATAGCTAAATATAAAACAAAATCTTTCTAACTCAACATGGTCAACTGACACCAGTTATGACAGCCTCACACAATAACATGGTTTATGTATTCAGTAAGGAAATGGAGTCCTTATATCACATATTACGTTTGAGAACTAGTTGGAAATGACTATAAAATAGAATATGTCTCCCACAGCTTTTTAAAACACTTGTATTTGAAAACCTTTAGATGAAGCAAATATCTTTTAGCCCATGGTAACAAGTATTCCTAGTTCCTTTATCTCCATCTCACTTCTCTTATTTATATTACTGCCTGGCTTCTGAGTTGGGAATTCTGAAAGAGCACAACCGGGAATACTGAAATGGATGTCCTTGAGAGTAGCTAATATAGATCATGGAGCCAATTTGAAAGGAGCCAGAAATATACAGAACAGTCACGCTACAGTTTAGGGGTATCTCCTTGCCTAGGACAAGCATTATCTGCCGGAAGCTGTGCTGATCCCCTGGCCCTGTTCCCTTCAAGAGCTCTTCAGATACAGTCTGAAATCCCCAAGAAGGTTTACAAGGGCTTATGTGGTCTAGTTCCTGTGCAACCCTCCAGCCCCTCATTCTACCACTCAGTCACCCTCTGGTTTTTTTACCTCCAGCCACACAGAGCCTCGCAGGTCAAGAAGCAATGGGAGCTATGACTTCCCATCCAGTTCCCCCTTCAGGCCCAAGACACTTATTTTCCCCAGCTGCCAGGACTGTTGACTGCTGATGTCCACAGTTGAATCCCTCTCTGGAAATTGCCCCCAGGTGGCTCACCCATGGGCCCAGCCCCCACCCTGGGGACAGAGGATTTTCCATGAGGGGGTCCAGACAACTCGCAGGGGCCATCCCAGCTCCAGGGCCCCCTCACTTCCAAAGGTGTTATGGCTAAGAACACACCCAGTAAATCTCTCAGAGTGTTTCCAGGGAACCCAATTTAAGACACAAGGCCTCATCATGTCTGCTCTGAAGCCTCTGTCACTGCTCTTGCCTCTGTCTGGAACATTCTCCAGCCATCCTCTCCTCCCTCTTCCCCTGAGGATGTCGCCTACCCCTCTTCATTAGCTCTGCAATCACTCTCCCAGTGATATCTTCCCTGAAAGCCCATCTACTTTAGGTCCAGTCCTACTCATTTAGATGATGTCTAGTTGCAATTATTCAGGCATTAGTTTGCATGTTTGATCCCTGTGTGTCTCACCTATTCCATAGTAAACCGTATGAGAGCAGGGTTCCTGCCTGTTCTTGCTTACATTGGGATTCCAGCATTAAGTACTGAATCTGACTCAGATTTGGATATCAATGAATATATACTTAATTAATAATTTGGTAAATGAATATACTCTGCCATCCAAGTTTTTCTGAATCACCTTATGATTAAAAAGAGCACCCTCTCTGGTGACTCCTTACTACAAGGTTAAAGGGGAGCCAAATGATAAACTGTGATCATTCTTTATACCAAGATTACTTTGGAGATTGTATTTTTTATTACATCAAAAGATAATCTTAGAAGGTTGAGGGTGAAAACAAGAGGGAAATGTATACCTCCTCCACACTATATTTCATGGTATGAATTTCAAATGGTTAATGGACAATAATAAGAAAATAGTTCAGGATTTAGATCAGTATCAGCAGCTCATCATGGCCTTTTAATGAAGTTATAGTGAAATCTTGGGAAAACGATTTCTAAAGTGAGGAGGACAAAAGCTCTCTTTATTTCTATTTTCAGAGGCTTTTGTTCTAGAAATTATTTTTAGTGTTGGTAAATTATGCTAATTGAGACAACTAAGCTGAAAAGTAGTATATTTGGATCCAGCAGAACATGTTTTACTAGTGATTTATGATTTTCTGAGCAGATTTAAAATTAGATTTATGGGGTTTTTTCAAAGATTTTTCTGATTATTCAGTCAAAAGTCACCCTGGAGGTCAAGCTGCCCAGAGAGAAAGGAGAAATCTCCCTCCAACCAGCACTCACTGAGCACATTCACTGAGCAAGGCACTCAAGGCCAGGGTCATGGACATCAGAAAACACAGTCTCTGTCCTGAGGGATTCTGGAATCTGGTTACTGACTCCAAGAAAGAGAAAGACAGACTGACAGCCAGAAGCCAACCTGGCACCACCAGTTAGGCCTTGGAGTTGCTAGATCCTGGCCTGACACTCAGAGCCAGGCTGCAGTGTTCTCCTGTTGAACACGAACATTTCCCACAACATCATACCCATCAATGACACTTTGTGATTCTGATGGATCATGACACAGTGAAGATCATTTCCAAATGATGTCTGAACACTGAGAAAAACACAAACATCGTGCAAACATTGTCACAAAAATCACTAAACTCTCCTTTTCCGGGCTGGTAAGAGCACTGCTTCTTTATCAATTACAGCTCAAGCCTGGCTTCCTTTCTCCTGTGACTTAGGTAAGATTTATTAAAAATAATAACATTAAGTCCATTCTAACACCCTCATACTGATTCACTCCACAATTCTTCATGGTGTGTGTCTGCCCTCATTGCAATGAGTCAATAAACCCCACTTTGTTTAACCAAAGATGTGTTTCTGATGGTCTTTGACTGGGGGCTATTGAAAACTCCCAAAAGATGTACAACTAAAATTTAGAGAGCTATAGAGAAATAACCAAATAGCCTGTATTAAATATTTGACCTTGAACTACATACATTTATTTCCACACCTTCACTCTTAAAGCCAGACCAATAATTTCATAGTGGAACAAGCATTCGGGGTACAACAAACATGAATAAACTTCTCTCTAGCCAATGGATCTACATCTCTAAGAAGGAAAATGATAAATGACAGAGAGTCAGGAAATATAGCGAATTAAGGCTTTGAGGGAAACAGTAGAACTATAGGCTTTTAAGCAACAATTTTAAAGATGAATAATAAAAGTCCTGGTGAAGCAAGGTGGCCATGAGAAGCAGGATCATGTGGCTAGTGAGGTACAGGGTAAGCCTGAGGATTAGGGCAGAAACCCAGGGAAAGAAATAACTGCACAGGTGGTATGCATTTGCAAAGCCCTGGGCATCATCCTGCTTTACTGCATGTGTGCATGTGCCTTTACATAAAAAGCCTATCTCTTCCCTATTGGGGGATGTGTCATTCACTTGTGTAAATTTCATCTGATTTAGTTTAATGGTACATGGACTTTTCTGGTCTACATATCTATCTTTCTTTCTTTCTTTCTTTCTTTCTTTCTTTCTTTCTTAATATGAAATTTATTGTCAAATTGGTTTCCATACAGCACCCAGTGCTCATCCCAACAGGTGCCCTCCTCAATCCCCATCACCCACCCTCCCCTCCCACCCCCCATCAACCCTCAGTTTGTTCTCAGTTTTTAAGAGTCTCTTATGTTTCGGCTCCCTCCCTCTCTAACCTTTTTTTTTTCCTTCCCCTCCCCCATAGTCTTCAGTTAAGCTTCTCAGGATCCACATAAGAGTGAAAACATATGGTATCTGTTTTTCTCTGTATGACTTATTTCACTTAGCATAACACTCTCCAGTTCCATCCACGTTGCTACAAAAGGCCATATTTCATTCTTTCTCATTGCCACATAGTATTCTACATATCTTTAAAAGCACCACCATCCAACTCTAAGACTTAAGTCTTAATTTTTCTCCAGAAAATTCCAAAATTATCTATGTAAAATATTCTTATGAGAAGTATTTTTAAGGAAGTAGGCAATTTGATTTATGGAATCGTTGCAGAAAGTGAAAACATGCCGTATATCTTTTTTTATGATGGCACATTCCATCTGAGAATATCAGAGCATCCCAGCAAAGGCTTTCCATTGTTGTAGGCAGAGAAACTCATAAGCCAAGAAGGGCCAATCAAACAGATACAGTGAAAATTATGCTTTGCCAACTTGTAGCCCCAAATGGTAGTCCCTTGTTTTTTATTTTATTTTTCATAAAGACTAAGTAAATATCAAATAAAAACATGTATTAAGAGGTGATCTATTTTGGAGGTTAAGAGTACAGATTGAATGCAGAAAACTTGGGTTTGAAACCTGGCTCTACTGTTTCTCTCTAAGTGGTCTTAGGTAAATTTTTTGACCTCTCAAGGCCTACTTCCTCATCAGTAAAATGGAAGCATTAAAAGTATCTGTAGAATAAAGTTCTCATTGGATTAAATGCCATGATGCCTGTGAGATGATCAGCTCAGTGCCCGGCACCTAGTAGGTACTATGATTACTATTGCAGTGGTGTTTTGTTAGTGACCACTATCTGACCAAATGCAGAAATCCTCATGCTAAAACCAAGGAATTTGAAGCCTCAAACTGTATGAGGTTTTGTGGAGAAAAATACACTTAAAATACACTTAAATATATTTTAACATTAGGTTTTGAACTCTGATGGAAGACTTTAATTAAGTCCACCCCTATTCAGCCAACACTTACGATGTACTTGTTCAGTTTTGTGCATAGTATCTGAGCAGGTGAAGAGGTAAAGAAGAGAAAGCCACATAAGATGTGACTTAGACACTGGCATGTTCAAAATCAACAATTAAATATGACTGTGATAAGTGTTAATGTCTAATAATGTTATCCCAGTAAAAGGATAGTTCATTTTTGGATACAGTAATCTGGAAAGTCCTAGGGAGGTGGTGATTTTAAAACAAGACTGGGATTTCCTTAGGCAAAGACTGGAACTATAGGTATAGAAGAGCAATCTAGGTAGACAGATTAATATAATCTCATCCTCAATAGAGGATGTTGAGAAGTTTGGGTATAGAATGGTAGATGTGCTGCCTTAAGATCTTGTCTTAGCAGGGCTGCCACAACAAAATACCATAAACTGGGTGGCTTAAACAACGGGAATTTATTTCTCACCGTCCGGAGGCTGAGAAGTCCAAGATTAAGGTGGCAGCCAATTCAGTTCTCCAATGGGGACCCTATTCCCAGTTTACAGATAGCCATCTTCTTGCTGTCCTCATATGGAGGGGGAGGAAGGGAGCAAGGGGAGGACTTTAGTGTCTCTCTCTCTTCTTATAAGGACGCTAGTCCTACCATGGGGCCCTACCATCACAACCTTGTCTAAATCTTCTTCCCCAAGTCCCCACCCCCAGATACCATCCACATTAGGAGTTAGGACTTCAGTATATGTATCGGGGGGGGGGGGGGCGCAAACAGTATGTCACAGATCTTAACCTGCACTCAAAGGAAAAGCATTACCGTTTTCTGAAAAGGCAAATACTATTATTAGACAGATGTTTAGAGGGGGTAAAGCTGCTATGAATAGGTGAGACAAATTGGAAGGAGATAAGGACACTAGTTAAAATATTGCTGCAATGCTTCAATTTAGAGGTACCATATTTCATGAAGCCCACAGCAACATCAATGATGCTAGACACATCATTTTTATGTGCCTCTAAGGAAAAAACCAAACCAAACCACCATTGAACTATGACACAATGTTTTCTTATGTCAAATTTTAATTTATACTTATTGGAAGAATTGCTTTAGAGGTTTTTAGGCACCAATTTTTATTATATGTCATTCTTCATACATATATAAAGAAAATAGGAGCAAAACACATTAGCTAATGGATTTCTACAGCTGTTTCACATTCACAGCCTATTTCTTCTAAATCATTTTTGGATTCAGGTATTATGATGTGTGTTATTTGGAGTTTATCCACATATGTACAGATACAGTGATAATTTTTTAAGTATTCACATTTCATATTCAATTTAGTCACTTTTTTTCAACTTAACATACCATGGACATCTTTCCAGATAATTCACTCTAGTTCAATACCATAATTTTAATTTATTAAACAGCTACATCGAGCATCCAAGCCTTGTGCTAGGTATTAGGGAAGCACCGATGAGCAAAAGGAGGTAGAATGTAACTCTCATGGAGCATGATCAATTTAAACAATTCCCTAATGAACAGACCTTTTGCTGATTTCTGTATTTTGCTTTCTTTTCTTTTTTTCTCATCACAACCAATAGTGCAATCCTTGCTATAGTATCTCTCTATAATTCTTTAGGTAGGGTACCTAGAAGTGAAATGTTTGAGTCAAGTGACTTACACATATTGTCATGGTGAGTGTGTCCTTCAGAACCTGGCAGCGATTTCATTCCCATCAACAATCCGGCATGTGCCAGGTTTTCGCAACTCTGCCACCCTGGGTTTGATCATTCTTTTTCTTCTTGGTTAATTAAAGAGGTAAACACTGGCATTTTACTGTTGTTTTAAATTGCATGTCTTGATTACTGGTGAGGTTGAATATATTTAATGTTCATTAGCCACATATATATGTTTACATATATATTCATATATAATGTATAGATTATTGATAAATATATACGGCCATACATTTTATGCTTATTAGATGCACACACACAGGTTTTTATCCTTTGCCCATTTTGCTTTTGGTGCACTGGACTCAAATGATATTTAAGTAATCGTTCCCCACTTTGAGTTCCAGTATTAGTATTGTAGAAACAAACAGAAATTCAAAAACATAATCTCTACTTCATATCAGCATAGTTTTCTATAATAAAGTTGGATTTCTTAACTCGTGTAAAAATGTCTATGTGATATTATACTCAGATTAGAACACTATTAGTTTTAACTATTTGAATGTATTTTAATAAATGAAGACATCGTATGCAAACAGTAAAACAGGATGTGCAGTTTCCATAGAAACGGAGGCTAATATTACTAAAAAGGAATAAGCCATGCTGGAACTGTTCCCCTCAGGGACCCTCATTTGCAGCCAGTTCCTTGAATAAGTCGGATATGTGAATTATACCACCTGAAGCTAGTGAACACTAGTAATGCTTAATAAAGACTTCATTACACAGCTGATCATCATGAGGGAAAGGTTGATGTAAATTACATTGCCTGCTAACAAATTCAGATTTTTATTTTAAATTGAAATATAAAAGTAAAACCCATTTCATCTTGATTTCCTGGGGAGAGTTGTTCATTTCCATGCTGAAATTGAAATAAGAACAATAATGTGGGTGTATGATTTCTTCTTCAACTTTGAAATTTTTAGTTATAAGGCAAACTTTCTCCATTAAATCAATTTTCCCATTGGCCAAGACTATCTCAATGGAAAAGATTTCTTAAGAAAATAGCCTTGAACAAAATAACTCTAATATCCAGAAGTGCCAACACCCTCTAATAAGAGTATGAAATAGTTATATGACTCAGACTGTCAGAGTTTATAATTACCATTCGGAAACCGAAAATCACCAAAGCGAAAGAGGATCCCCTTAGGTCTAAATCACCTGGAGAATGATGTGTCGTGTACATTACCTAGCGCTACAAGTAAAGTCTGTGTTGCAGTTTTTAATCCAAAATTCCCTTCTAAGGCTGTTTTCCATATACGCTAATAGGTCTCATTTGTCTGTGAAACATCTCCACGTAGGGCTGGCAGTGACTCTCAACATATATGTTCTGCTTTCATAAGGCAGAAAGAGAATTTATGATAATAGAAAGGACTTTGCAAATGGTCACTTATAAATACATTATTTTTTACCAGTTAAAACACTCAACATAACTAGTCAGTGTTGAAATGGATGAATATGGGGATAAATCAGAGTGTTTGGTCTGGGAAGGACTTTAGTTGGGCTATAGCAGAAGGATTGGCTTGGAAGACAGGAAGGCAAGGACAAACCCAAGAAAGGAGATGAGCCTGAACAGGGTAACATGGGGGAGCACTGTAGGGATGCTCACAGACTGGTAGACAGGATGAAGACACTGGGCTGATTCATGCCAAAGGCTCTTGAGAATAGATTATGACAGATAAGGCTGGAGAGGCAAGATAGGACCAGGCCAAAGAAGATTTTGAATTCCAGAGTAAGAATTTGAGAATTAAGTCTGAAGGCAATACATTCAGTAGGGAAGCTATTATAAATTCTTGTGCAGGCAACTTAGCCTAATAGAGAAGCAAACTTGGTCTTCCTAGGTGTCTTTCAAAGTCAACCAAGGGAGAGTAATAAAGACTCTTATGACAGTTCCTATTTAATGGCATTCAGCATACCAGGAGTTGTCTATATATTGTCTCATCTCATTTTAACAATAACTAGCAGGATAAATACTGTTTCTACATCTTGTGAAGAAGTCTCAGGAAGATTAAGAAAATGTCCAACATCATAGTATGAATAAAGAGCATACCAAGGCTCCATCCTTTGTGTCTCCAAAACCCATGTTCCTTCTATTATCTTATTCTGGTTAATTTTTTTTTAATTTTTTAAAAAAAATGTGTTTTACTTATTTTGAGAGAGAGAGAGAGCATGAGCAGGGGAGTCAGGAGGGAGAGAATCCCAAGCAGGCTCTGCACTGATAGCCCCAGAAGTGGGGATTGATCTCACCAACTGTGAGATCATGACCTGAGCTGAAACCAAGATTAGGACACTTAACTGACTGAGCCACCCAGGTACCACTTTGTTGTTGTTGTTGTTGTTGTTGTTGTTGTTGTTGTTGTTTTTAAGTGAATAGTAAATGTGAGAAACAACAGAAATTATGAGAAACATGCAAAATCATAAAAGTAATAACCTCATCACTTAACAAGAATCTAAATACCATGGACAGAAGCCATCATGGAAACAATCAGAAAGCAATATTTCATAGGAAAGGGTTATTGAAATTATGGAAGTATTATGAGAGCATTGGATAGAAATGTTAGTTGCAAACAACAAAGTCCATCCTTACTAACTGAAGCAGAACATAACTTTATTAAATGATACTAAGTCTTTCACAGAAATCCCAGGTGGGCTAGAAGGCCACCCAAGGATGGATACCCAACCACATACTTGCACGATCAAGCACACCACGGCCCCCTCAACTATGCACAGACAACACTGTAGGACTGGCTGCCAGATTAACCACCACCTTCATCACCACACTAACCAGGTGTGTTTCCTTGTGCAGGAATGTCTTTTCACACTGATGACTTCCAAACCCAAGCCTAGATGGGTGTGGTCCGATTTGTGGAATGTAGGTCACATGGCTGTTCTAAGCTGTAAGAAAATCTATGTTTGGGGCTTTTATATGGCTTTTCCTCCCCATATTCTTTTTTTTTTTTTTTTTTTTTTGGGAAGGTGGGGGGGGAAAGAGAGCAAGCATGAGTGGGGGAGGGGCAGAGAGAGAGAGAGAGAGAGAGAGAGGAAGAGAGAGAGAGAGAAAGAGAATCCCAAGCAGGATCCACACCTGGCACAGACCCTGTTGCGGAGCTCAGTCTCATGATCCTGAGATCATGACCTGAGGTGAAATCTAGAGTCAGACACTCAACCACCTGAGACACTCAGCCATCCCATCCCCATATTCTTTACTAGGTAAAGTTCCCAAAATATAGGTTCTTGAGGCAGTCACAAATAACAAATTTCCACTCCTATTAGGCAAGGAAGTTTTGGAAAGTTAAGAATCCAGCGGTATGTGTCTAGCACTCTCCAGGGGAGAGGTATGCTGTGCTGACTGACGTGGGTATTTAGTTCTGCTTGACAGGCTCAATATTTTATTATAGAAAGAAAAGGGTGACTCACCATATTTAATGAAAATGTCCATGAAGGTTATCCAGCTCCCTTGAGTTTGATTCATATCCAGCTGGAAATCTTTTGTGGCTATTAACTATCCCAGGAAAATATATCTACCTAAAAGAAAATGGGTTTGCTGACTACCGAGAAGAATATTCTGGTCTTTTCCATAGTTGCACTTTATTGTGTGCTGATAAGTTCATTCATTCAACAATGTCCAGTCATTGCACTAGGCACTGCATATGCAGTGACAATGAAATCCCATCCTTGCCCTTGAGGAGCTCACAACGTGGTGAAGTAAACAAACGTGAATAAATAGTTATGGAATGATGTGATAAATGTGTAAAAAATTATAGGAGCACGGGGAGGGCTGACTTCCGCCTCTCCGGTGGGGAGAAAACCATCAGGGACACAGCCTGAATGAAGGCTTTACAATTAAGAGTCAGCTAGATGGAGAGGTGGGAGAAGACATGCACGCTGGGGAAAGGCACAGAGAGAAGGAACATCAATTGATTCCATCACTCTTGGTGGGGGAGAGGCATGAGGGAACAGAACATGTCACACAGCAACGGGCTGAAGGGACAGAAGGAATCGACCAAACATGGATGGGTTTGCCATGTTAAGAAGTTTAGAATTTACTCTTGGTGCTTTGCCTTTTTAATGGATCTCCCTGGAGACTATGTAGAGGATGGATTCGGCTTCTGAAATGTCTCCATTTTGAGTCTAAAAAGGTGGCTTACCACCTTAACACTGTGCATTTAAGTCTTTGCTTATATGTTGGCAGATTGCTTGATTAATCTGTGTGACTTGTAATGGGTCCTGGTATCTGCATCTTCTTTATAATTGCTGGCATTCCAGTTTGGTCTCTTTGACAGTGTAAGCATGGAAAAGGCAAAAACCCTCCTGGCAATGCCGCTAATAATAAAAGATATCAAAAATGGGCATTTGAACAAGGTTTCTTGGAGAAGAACAAAAAGTCTTCTGGGTAGGACCTCCTGTGAGCCACCCGTGAGCTGCTATTTGACTTCAGAAAACAGTAGCATAAACAACAATCAAGCACTGGCGTGTGTGTGTGTGTGTGTGTGTGTGTGTGTGTGTGTGTGTGTGTGTAAAATGGGAGAGTGATAGGGCAGAAATAAATAAGATGTAAACCCATGCATCCTTAAGAGAGAGACAGAGAGACAGAGAGAAACACACAGAGAAAATAGGGAATCTTAAAAAAAAAAAGAACTATGTCCTATATTTGCATATTTTAAACACCATATATAGATGCAGCTTACTGTCATGAGACACATCACCTGCCAGCTGCACTCAACAGGGGATGAGCTCCCGTTACAAGACAGCTGATATTTTATATGCTCTTCTCTAGTGCACCAAATGCAAAGAAAGTTCTTCCTGCAGGTCTATATTTCCATGTTAAAACTTTGTAGTTTTGAAAAGAGCAAGAGACAGAGAAGAAAGGGAAGCTATGATAGCAGAAACATTAAATAAAGGACAGATCTATTGTGCAATAATGATAAGAAAAATGATTTCCATAGTCTATAAGGTCAAGACAGTAGCTCCTCAGACATGAAATACTTCCCACTTGAGTGGCCCACAAATAGTTGATTTAAACTAAGGGACAAATCTTCCAAATCAAAGAATGCATTCAGTGCTGAGTCCATGGTTTCTGGGAGCTGACAGAGAGAAGAGGAAAGGGAACTGAGAGGCAAGCAGGCACAAGAATGCTACCCGTGGTCACAGAGGGCCCAGCTCACAGAATTTCCGATTCTGATGCTCCAGGTTCCGTGCGCCAGGTTCTCACTGGAATGCAATCACACATAACTATTCACAAAGGTTACTGTTGGGGAAAGGAATACGGCTGATAGGGGCTTGAATAAAGGGGACACTTTTTAGATTCTATGCTCATTCAACACATATTAAAAGGCTGTTTGTGTTCCAGGCACTGGATTAAATCTATATTATGGAAATTATTCAAATTTGCATAGTCATTAAAACAAAAACACTTGCCATAATAAAGTGGGGAAAAATATTATTAAAAGATGATCAAGTTTCTAAACGAAACTAAATTCGCAGTTCCGTATAACAGTGTTAAGACTGACTTTAGATCTCTTGGGGTGCTTGGGTGGCTCAGTCAGTTTTGAGCATTCGACTCTTGATTTTGGCTCTGGTCATGATCCCAGGGTCATGGGGTCAAGCCCTATATCAGGCTCCATGCTGAGCGTGGACCCTGTTTGAGAGTCTCTCTCCCTCTGTCCCTCTCCCTTGTTCACACACTCTCTCTCTTTTCTTAAAAAAAAAAAAAAAAAAAAGATAGATTTTAAATCTCTTAAGCAGATTTATTTTTTATTCCTACAAAATACAACATCTAAATTGTTGGCACTTAGTTTATAGTTGCTATATTAGAACTAAACTTTTCTCTCTCTTTCCCTCCCCTCTGAGAGCATGGCTTTTAAGTTCATGTACAGCACTGGACCTTAGCTGTATTGTCTACGAAAGAGGCTAATAACACTGGAGGGCTGTTGTCTGGATGAAATGAGACAAGTCATAAAAATCATATGGCAGATCTGGAACACACTGGGGAGTCGGTAAATGGTGGGTGCTACCAGTTTATAGCCATCAAGTGTCTGCTCTGGAGGAGAGCCCCTCATTTCAACTGCGTAGGTGGGTAACATTTCATTCAGCTATTTTGAAAGAATACTTTAAAGTTTTAGGAGGAAGATACTACTGACGGATTCAGAAAGAGAAATGTAGAAAGAATTTTATATTGGAAAACATCTAAATAATTCAGATGCTCAGGACGCCTGAAACTCTGTTTTTCTCTTTATATTACTGGGTCTCCATCAAGGCCTACCTGTCAGCTTAGAACAACCTTCCAAGAGAAAGATACATCAAATTTACCTTTCCTATCTATAACAGATTAGAGTTAAATGCTACCTATATTTGCAAGGTTTGTTTTAGCATCGGCATCAATTCTGTTCTATGCAATGGCACTGCATTTTTAAAAAATGTTTATTTATTTTTGAGAGAGAGAGAGAGAGACAGAGACAGAGTGTGAGTGGGGGAGGGGGGAGGGTGCTGCAGAGAGAGAGGGAGACACAGAATCTGAAGCAGGCTCCAGGCTCCCAGCTGTCAGCACAGAGCCGGATGCGGGACTCCAACTCACAAACCGTGAGATCATGACCTGAGCTGAAGTCAGACACTTAACCCATTGAGCCACTCAGGCACCCAATGGCACCACATTTTTTAAAATAATACTTTGGTCACAGATGTTCACAGAGGTTTCCTTGTTATTATTTCAAGATGAAGCATCCTGAAAAGAAAACCTGCATTGGGCATCAGATGCTCAAAGTAAATTTGAATCATTATTATCATTATACTTTTTAGAAAGGTTATAAAAAGAAAGCATTATCAATTGTTCTTGATATGATCAAATCAGCTTTAAAGTAACACGAAGCAGCCAGAATTTTCTTTTATATTTATGCCAGAGTAAGAAATTGGTGTGAGATTGAAATTTGTTTTCAAAATCTGAGTCATTAGAGAACATGTTTGTAAAAAAGAAGAAATTCTAATGGAATGACTCACTTTACTAAAATGACTGGATCAGGGCACCTGGGTGGCTCAGTCAGTTGAGTGTGGGATTCTTGATTTCAACTCAGGTCATGATCTCATGGTTCATGGGATCGAGCCCCAGGTCATACTCTGCACTGAACAGCACAGGAGCCTGCTTGGGATTCTCTCCTTCCCTCTCTCTGCCCCTCCCCTGCTTGCATGAGGTCTCTGTCTCTCTCAAAATACGTTTAAAAAACTTAAAAAATAAATAAATAAAATGGCTGAATCAAGTTTAATTTTTTTTTTTTTTTATGTTAAATGTAGACCACATGCCCAGCACCGTGCTAGGGTTGCTACAATGCAAAGGAAGCGCAACATGGATTCCCTGCCCTCCAAAAGATCGCAGTCTACTCAGGGAAACAAGTTATGTTGATATGAAATAAAGAATTATAGAATTTAAAATTAAGTACCAAAATGTGTGAGGCATGTGGTTAACCTTCCAGAGAGCCAGGAAAGGGACAAGATCAGAATCATAGTTACTGTAAGCTACAGATATTTACATCAAGTAATTGTATTTTTATATTAAGATAGGACTAACTACTTTAAAATAAAATCATTAAAACCACCTATGGATGAGTTATGACCAGTTTCTCTGGCAAACAATTTGAGAATCATTTTCTGAACTTTTTTTTTTAAGTTTAATTATTTATTTAGAAAGAGAGAAAGCATGTGCACATGAGCGGAGAGGAGCAGAGAGAGGGGAGGGGGGGGGGGGGAAATCCCAAGCAGGCTCTGTGGTGTCAGCCCTTGGGCCCCAAGGCCAGTCCCCCAAACTGTGAGATCATGACCTGGGCCAAGACCTGAGCCCAAACCAAGAGTCGTGGTTTAACCAACCGACCCACCCAGGCACCCCCATTTTCTGAACTTCTGCGAGTGTATAGAGATACCCTATTTCTTTAAGATGTTTAAGCTCTGCCTCCTCAGATGGTATGGCTTGAACATCCTTCATTTGTTTAAATATTTATGCCAGAGATACATAATGCTTAATTTCCTTATATGTGGTTTGAGATGATTCTATTTATTATAAAGCAATATTGTTAATAGTTTATCAGCTTTTTAACAAGACAGCATCAGATAAAAACCTATTTTCAGGTTCTGTTTCTCAGTTCATGCAAAGACTATGCCTTCTTGTACTAAACTGTAATTATTGTGTTGTATAAAGACCATATGCTTTTATTTTTTTTATTTTTTTTTTTTAACGTTTATTTATTTTTGAGACAGGGAGAGACAGACCATGAACAGGGGAGGGGCAGAGAGAGAGGGAGACACAGAATCTGAAACAGGCTCCAGGCTCTGAGCGGTCAGCACAGAGCCCGACACGGGGCTTGAACTCACGGACTGCGAGATCACGACCTGAGCCGAAGTCGGATGTTTAACTGACCGAGCCACCCAGGCGCCCCAAGACCATATGCTTTTAAATTTTGACAAACAACTTGTGTTTCAATCTTTCTAACCTACCTGACCTTGAGCAAATTACTTAACTTCTCTGATCTTCCATTTATCTATAAAATGAGATTAATTACTCCAACCATTCTAGGCTTTTCTGAGTGTTAGCCAGAAGAAACAAAACACCTAATAGAAAGTTGGAAACACACAATAAGGAAGAGTAAACATAATGGTCACCTGCTAGGATGTAATTTTTATATCATTAATATGCACATTACTACAATCTTCATCAGCCAAGCTGTGCACAGATTTTGTCTTGAACAAGTATGATACCATGCAAAGAATTCTCAAATCCAAACTCCCTAGGATCTATAAGATTGTTATTGTTTGTTCTTTTTATTCCTAATATTTTGATAGTAAGACTTAACCCAAGCTGATGCATGTTATGATAAGTCTTATTTATCCCATTTAGCAGGAATGTTCACACGCTTTAGTATAGAAATAGGAAAGTGTTTGATAATGGGGCACTGCGCTAGAACCAGCTGATGGGGGAATATAACACAGGAAATATGCACCATAGTGTTTTTCTAAAAATTTCCAGTATCTTAAACACATCTGCTCCAAGAATTTTAGATAAAAGAGTGTGGCATTCTATTACTTTCTATTAACTTTTTCTTATTTATTACAGTTTAGCTGGTTTTTCTTCATTACATATTTGTGTTTATCTTCAGTACAATTTTATGATTAATAGATACTCTGTGCTCGGTGCCAACTATGGACTGGGAGCCCTTCAACATACCTAAATATGTATCTCTTTACCCAGAGCAGGGGTGGGGTTTTACCCATGGGACTATGATTTAAGAAGGACTGTGGAAAGATCTCTGTAATGTGAATATGACAACATGGGATCTTAGCAAAACCTCTCTGATTTGGTAACTTGCTGGGTGATCTTGGTCAAGTTACCTAACTGCTTGAAGTTTCAACCTTCAGTTCTGTCAAATGTACATAATATCTGGCCTATGTATTTGACACTACCTCCAACAGGCTGAAAAATTAAACAAATTAAAATACATGGAAGTATTTTATAAAACATTATGTGGTTATTCAAGGTGAAGGAATAATAATACTATAAGCATGTTTTAAGCAGTTCCTTTTTGTGGGGGGTAAGCTAAGGAATCCCCGGGGCTTACACCAATGAGTTAAAGGGCATAAAGAAATACAGTCATAAAATGCTCATACCCGAGTTTGGGTAAATCAGATTGGCACCCCAAGAATATGGGGGTGCAAAGACACCCGAGAATAGGGAGGCACAAAGATGCCAGGAATAGGGAGGTACAAAGGCACCCCAAAATAGAGAGGGAGAGGCAAAGGCCTGAAATAGAAACGCACAAAGGTGCCCAACACGTAAGTATATGAAATGAACAAGATTAGATATTCAGGGTCAAAGTATTATGCAGAAAAGCTGCTTTCACAGGAGGATAGGGCCAGGTTAGGTAAACTGGTAAATTGGACTATGGACCACTGCCCTGCAGGCAAAGCAGCCCAGAGCGGAGATAGTTAACAAAAGAAAATGGGCCTTGTTAACCCTGAGGTTATTTCCCCTATCTGTCTCATCCCTTAGGCTAGCAAAGATAAACAGGCCTGGCGCTTCCTGTCTGCTGTTAACAACCATCTACCCATCTGCCTGGCATATGGATTTTGTTTTATATTGACCCAAACCCCAAACACTGTATATCTTCAAAAACCCCTTTTCCCTCACGTCCCCAAGTTAATGTTCCTAGTTTCTTTGTCTCTTTGTACACGCCCATTATGTTTGCAAGCTTTCTGATCCCAATAAAAACGGGGCAAGGACCCTTATTCGGGGCTCTTGTCTTTTCCCGGACATCAACCATCTCTCGCTTTAATCCTGCGTCCGTTCTTTTGCTGGCCAAAAGAGAACATTAGACTTAGAGTCTATGACACCTTTTGTTTCTAATACAGATTCCCTGAAAAATAATGTACAATTATTATTGTTGCTATAATATTATATGTTTAATCATAATATGTTTTAAAATCACATATTATCTGTGCACTCATTCATTTGAAATTCTTACAAACATTAAAGGGTGTTGAATATCTATGGAGGGCCCAATACTTCACCAAGCAATGAAGTTACAAAGACAAATCAAGACAGATTTTGGTTCAAGGAGTTCATGGTTTATAAAAGGAAACACCTTGCCTTCTGGAATGGTGAAATAGGAAACTTGGTGAATTCATTCTCCTTCTACAACAACAAAAAATACTGGTGTGAAGACAGACATAGACATCAATTTTCAACATGATACAAAAAAAATCAAACTTTCAATATAATTGAAAGTCCAGAAAAGTACCTACACATTTATGGTGAATTGGTTTTAACACAGATATGAACACAATTCAATGTGGAAAGTAGAGTCTTTTCAAGAAATGGCACTTGGACAAGAAGGTAGACACGTGCAAAAGAATGAATTCAGATTCTTATCACACACCATTACAAAAATTAACTCAAAATTGATCATAGATTTCAATACATGAGTGAAAACTATCAGATTCCTAGGATGAAACATAGGAGTAAGTCTTTATGACCTTGGGGTAGGTAATGGTATCTTAGGTATAACACAAAAACACAAGTGGCAAAAGAAAAAAATAGACAAATGGAACTTCATCACAATTTAAACTTTTGTGCATCAAAGAACACCATCAACCGAATGGATAAAGAAGATGTGGTTATATATACAATGGAGTATTACTCGGCAATCAAAAAGAATGAAATCTTGCCATTTGCAACTACGTGGATGGAACTAGAGGGTATTATGCTAAGCAAAATTAGTCAGAGAAAGACAAGTATCATATGATTTCACTCATATGAGGACTTGAAGATACAAAACAGATGAACATAAGGGAAGGAAAGCAAAACTAATATAAAAACAGGGAGGGGGACAAAACATAAGAGACTCTTAAATATGGAGAACAAACAGAGGGTTACTGGAGGGGTTGTGGGGGGGGGATGGGCTAAATGGCTAAGGGGCATCAAGGAATCTACTCCTGAAAACATTGTTGCACTATATGCTAATTAACTTGGATGTACATTTAAAAAATAAATTAAAAAAAAAAAAGAACACCATCAACAAAGTGAAAAGACAACCCACGGAACAGGAAAAAGTATTTGCAAATCATATCTCTGACAAGGGACTTCTATCTAGAATATATAAAGAAATCTTAAAAGTCAACAATAAAACACAAGAACCCAGTTTTCAAAAAAGAGAAGGATTTGAACAGACATTTACTCTAACATTTATTTATTTATTTATTTATTTATTATTATTATTATTTTAAATATATGAAATTTATTGTCAAATTGGTTTCCATACAACACCCAGTGCTCATCCCAAAAGGTGCCCTCCTCAATATAACATTTATTTATTTTTAAGAGAAAGAGAAAGAGTGAGAGAGTGCATGCACATGAACAGGGGAGGGGCAGAGAGAAACTCAGAATCAGAATTAGGACATAGAATCTGAAGCAGTCTCCAGGCTCTGAGCTGTCAGCACAGAGCCCTATGCGGGGCTTGAACCCATGAATGAGATCATGACCTGAGCCAAAATCAGATGTTCAACTGACTAAACCACCCAGTTGCCCCATGAACAGACATTTATTCTAAAAAGATACACAAATGGCCGATGAACACATGAAAAGATACTCAACATCATTAGTCATTGGGAAATGCAAATAAAAACCCTAATGAGATACCACTTCACACTCAGTAGGATGACTAAAATAAAAAACATAATAAGTATTGGCGAGGATATGGAGAAACTGGAACCTTTAAACATTGCTGGTAAGAATGCAAAGTGGTTTAATCCTCAAAATTCTTAACATATAGTTACCATATGACTCAGCAATTTCACTTCTAGGTATATATCTAAGACAAATGAAGCCATATGTCCAACCAAAAACCTGGACATGAATGTTCACAGCTGCATTATTCATAATAACCAAAAAGGGGAAAGGACCTAGATGACCATCAATTTATGAATGGAAAAACAAAATGCAGTATAATCTTTGCAATGGGTTATTATTTGGCAATTTAAATACTGAAGTACTGATACATGCTACAGCATGGATGAACCTTGAAAATATGCTAAGTGAAGAAAGCCACTCAAAAAACACACATTGTATGATTACATTTATGTGAAATGTCCAGCATAGGCAAATCCATACAGAAAGGAAGTGAATTACTGGTTGTCAGAGGCTGGGGTCGGATATTGGGGATTAAGAGTGACCACCAATGGGTTTGAAGTTTCTTTTGGGGGTAGTAAAAATATTCCACACTTAGATGTGGTGATGGCAGTAGGTAGAGTTGGGGATACCTGGGAAAAGAAAGACAAGACATAGCTTTTTTCCCGACATAAGAAAAGTCAAGGTAGACCCTCGGTCATCTTGTGATCTATGCCTGACTGGCATTACTTGCCCAAAGTACATTTCTTGCAGAACTTCTGGGATATGTTGAAATAGCAGAAGAATAGACCTCTGTAGTTAATTATTTTAAGGGAATAAAAAAAAAAAAAGAACAAATGGCCACGATCAGGCCAGGAAATAACCTAATCATATCAGGGATAATAAGTCAGTGGTAAAACTCCCAGTGCTGATTGAAAACTAAATATTGACCTGAGAGTACATCTTGAGTTAACTTTGCAGGATCTAAACCCCTCTGAGCTTGTAGCTACCAAACCAATTAGAGCCAGAGGATTGATGATATAGACCCTTGCCAGCCTTCATGACATCAATCAACTAAGACCTGGACTCTGTCACCCTAAGTTGATTTTTGCCCCCATTCTGTGCTGAATTCCCCATTGTGCACACCCCTTCATGAACATGTGTGCACCCTTAGCTTAAAACCTCCACAGACTGGTTGTTCAAGGAGACGCTGCTTTGGAAAATGTCTCAAGCGTTCTTCTTGTTGCAAGTAAAACCCTTCCTTTTCCTATTCTTTTGTTTGGTTGTGTCTTGGCTCAACACCCACCAAGAGGCAAACCAGTTTCGGGTAACAATGATGGTTGCATAAATCTGTGGATATACTAAAAAGCGCTGAATCGTACACTTTACATGGGTGAATTTTATGATATGTGAAATGTATTTCAGTAAAGCTATTAAATATATATGTGTATATATACACAATAAATATGGGAAGCTATTAAATATATATAAAATATATTTATAATATATGAAGCTATTAAATATATATATACAATAAATAAAGTTGTAAACATAATTATTACAAAAGAGTATAATAATGCATATGGTAGGCATTGTGTTGCTTACCAAATATCTTTTATTCTGTCTTCCAAGTGCATGGTAGAATTGAACATCCTGAATCCTTTGTATTTGGGTGTGGTCGTGTGATTAGTTCTGGCCAATGAGTTGTGAACAGAATTGCAAAATGCCAGGAGTATTTAATTGTCAGTAGAAGACTCTCAAGGGCTTTCTTCCCTTTTGTCGTGATAACTAGCAATGTTCAAGATGGTAGTTGCTCATCAGGCCAGGCCCATATGGCCAAGTGAGAACATGTGGAGCCTCCAGCTTATCCATGATAACATGCAGCATGAGAAAGAAAGAAACCTTTGTTGTTTTAAACCACTAAGATTTTGATGTCATATGTTCCCACAGATTACTTCTCCTGATAGAAAAGTTGGTACTTAGAAGCAAGATTTTGCCATAATAAGAAACATAAGATAGGTCGCATTGGCTTAGCGGCCAGGGGGGCGAGAAGCAAGGAAACTGTTACTAGATATGCAGTAGTGAAACAATAAGCAAAATCATTGCCTAGGACAACTTGGAAGGCCTATAATGTACCCAATGCATTTGTATCCCTGGGGGAAAAGGCTGTAAAACAGATAATGTGTTGGTTGCTCTTGGCTACATTTGACAAAGTATTACAAGAAAGAGAAGTGCTCAAAATAGAAGTGGTCCATTTAGATGCAGCAATGAAAAAAGATAAATTCAACAAAGCCAGGCATTTGTAGGACTGGAATAGATAACTACTTCTCAACCTCAAGCTGTAAGAAAATAAAATTTGGAAATGCTTTGAACTACAAAGATCAGTTAAGACCCAACTTTATGCCAAGAGTGAAATCAAAGTTTAAAACCTAGGAATTGACCATAGAAGCACTGGTTAAATTCTTTCAATTGTTCTAAATGGCTTAAGAAAAAGTCTCCCTTAGTGTGAGAGGTTCAAGTTACCTGTAGTTAGGGAGAGAGGTAGAGAAAGAATGAGAGAGGAGAAAGAGAGGTCTGAAAGCAAGAAAACAGGGGAGGGAGGGAGGGAACAAATCTATGATGTATATGTGTAGAAAAGAATCATGTGTTTACACAAGAATGATTGAAATCAAATTTTAAAAAATTATAATGTTTCTGAGAGAACATCTCTGCCAAAGAAATCACTAGTCTGTGACCATTTGAAACTTAACCTCCTGTCCGTAACCTTTACGGGGAAGTAAACAAAGAAAGCTACTGTAGCCCCAAGGAAGTGTATTTCTCATGAGCACTTCAGATGTGGTCAAAGAGGATTTTTTAAAAAGGAATAATTTCCAAGACTGTGGAGAAACATGGAAAAGGAGGCCCACACCCTAGTACTGAATCTGTGGAAAGGTTTATCATGATTATAACAGAATGGAGACCATCAGGAGTCTCCCACTCCTCCCCTGTCCCAAAGGAAGAAAGTGCTACTGTTAATCTGTTCCACTCCTATATGTTGGCTGGGTGGGGGGCAGATAATTTGTCTTCTTAGTTCGTAGGACGCTAGAACATAAGGAAGCACATCTGGGCCCAATGTAGACTACTACAAATTACTCAGAGATGTT
Source organism: Panthera uncia (assembly GCF_023721935.1). NCBI lineage: Eukaryota > Metazoa > Chordata > Mammalia > Carnivora > Felidae > Panthera > Panthera uncia. The sequence continues at coordinate 86,470,828 of NW_026057580.1, forward strand.
TAGATTACAAACAGATATTACCACTAACTGCAGAAAAGCTCTCACACTCCTCTCAACCTAAAATACACTTTGTTCTTATTTTCAACTTTATATTGATAGGGTATGTAATCAGAATTCTCTAGTTTGTTGCTGTTCTTTTTAAGGTAATAAATAGACCAAAAACAAGGGAGTACTTTCATTCGATTACTTTTTCATCCCCAATAAGTTGCTGAGGCAAGATTGATGAGACAACTGTTAGAATAAGAAGAAGAAAAAAACTTTTTTCCCTGCTGTTAGAATAAGCTAGTACTCAGCTGGGAGCAGTTTCCTAACTGCCAAAAGAATAACTGAAACTTCTCTGGAAGATCTTTAAGAGATTTAGCATGTGTGCATGGTACCATATACATGACAGCAAGAGGGAAAATGTACAAGTGAAAATACATTCATATAAAACACATCTTTAGGTGAGTTCTAGATCCTGAAGTTTAGTTTACAGCTGCTAGTGTTCAAGCCTTTGTTTAAAACAATCCGGAGCAAATTCTCCTAGTATTAATAAGTTAGATTTTAAAGAAATTGAAACTAAATAAACAAAGTTGCTATTATTTTTTAACTTTAAGCAGGTTTTTTCCCCCACAAACTGGACTCTCTAGGAATACGAAGATATTTAAGTGGGAAAAAAATGGAGTGATACGTGAGCACTGAGAATTGTAAAAAAAAACAAACAAACAAAAAACCAAAAAAACTCCTGGGGTGCCTGGGTGGATCAGTTGGTTGAGCGTTGGACTCTTACTCTTGATTTTGGCTTAGGTTGTGATTTCATGGATGTGAGACTGAGCCCCAAATTGGGCTTTGCACTGACAGTGGGGAGCCTGCTGAGGATTCCCTCTTTCTCCCTCTCTCTGCCCCTCCCCTGCATGTGCTCTCTCAAATAAATAAATAAACATTCTAAAATTAAAAAAAAAAAACTTCTTGTTTGGGGTCTTCAGTATTTTGGACTTCTCACAGATAATCTAGATCAACCAGAAAGAGAAATTGTCAGTCAACAATAGACTCAATTTAAAATATCTATTTTATTGCCACATTAAGATTATAACTACATAAAAACACATTAACTCCAATATTTTGTCCGCACGACACCTCATATCTGACTATTTAAAAGTGGCTGGGTAATTAGATGCATATTTCACTTTTTATCCAAAGATTTGGTATCTTTCCGTGCTGAGGTTTATTTTGTTCATTAGTGTGTTATGATTACTGCTGCCCACCTGGGAAATAAAACGTTTCAGGAAGTTCACCACGCAATGGCACTGCTATTACCTACCTGGGACTACTCCTCCCTCTTTTTCCACCTCTACAGTATTCATTTTATACTTGGCCTGGCCAGATCTGATGTTGGGACTTAGCCTTACCAACGAAAGAAATACCTCTTGGTCTGAGTCACAGAGTCATAAATGTCGTCATGTAAAAACGTCATCTGTGGTGACTGATGCTCATCGAAAATGTGTCTGGACCTATACAGTTCCTGTGGAATTGATTTTGGTTTCCAGGAGGAAATGACTCAGAATGCACATAAGTTACTGTCCTTCCCCCAAGTTCAAAGTAATTTTGAGAATTTCACCACCATACGCTCAGTGACAAGGGAGAAAAATAAAAACATTTTGTTCTAGTCCTTAAAGCAGTGAGATACTATTCATTCATGGAAAGCCAGACGTTCTCTTTTGAATAACAGTGCATCAATTTTGAACTTGAGACAGCTATTGGCGCCCTGGGTGATTCATTACTCTTAGACCCTGTCATGGCACTGGACCTCAGATTAATTCAGAACACGGGCAGGAGTACTACCTTCTAAAGAGAAAATGTCACCAGAATGCCATTTCATATCAGTGACAGTGGCGACTACAGAAAATTAAGCTTCATTCCATGTCAGCAAGCACAATGACCATTGACCGACCTCTGAGTTAGTTCAACTTGCCCAATAATAACCAAAGTGCTTCACTCTAAAATCAAGCATAATAACTGCCCAACATGCTGAGAAACACGATACAAGCGGAGCGCCTTGTACCTGTCCTTGCAGCTATTGTTCTTCAAAGCTCATTGCACTTCCAAAAATCTGTTGTGAATTTGGACATCATTTGGTCCTCTAAAGTCTCAAATAGAAAATAGCAATTTGGCTAGATTAATTAGAATATTTGATCAGAATTATCAAGCACTATCAGAAATTTATTTTTATTTTTTTTTTTTATTTATTTTTGGGACAGAGAGAGACAGAGCATGAACGGGGGAGGGGCAGAGAGAGAGGGAGACACAGAATCGGAAACAAGCTCCAGGCTCCGAGCCATCAGCCCAGAGCCCGACGCGGGGCTCGAACTCACAGACCGCGAGATCGTGACCTGGGTGAAGTCGGACGCTTAACCGACTGTGCCACCCAGGCGCCCCATTGCATGACAAATCATTTTTTTTTTTACATAGGTTCAAAGACCTCATGTTAATTCCCAAATCTGGTTCAAAAATAAATTCCAAATTAAATCACAGATCAAACAATTATGTGTAAAATTTTCATTTAATTAAAAATTTTTTTAAATGTTTATTTTTGAGAGAGAGAGAGAGAGAGCACGAGTAGGGGAGGGACAGAGAGAGGGAGACACAGAATCCAAACCTCCAGGCTCCGAGCTGTCAGCACAGAGCCCCGTGGTGGGCTCAAACTCAGGAACCATGAGATTATGACCTGAGCCAAAGTTGGATGCTTAACTGACTGAACCACCCAGGTTCAGTCAGCACCCCAAAAATCTTACTTTTAAAAGAGAGATGAATCTTTATCTGATTTCTGAACACTCTAATCTTGAAAGCATTGGAAGATATCACAAAGGAAAATGTTACTAGATTTGCTTTTATAGAAATATTAAAATACTTGCATTTAAAATGTATCATAGGGGCACCTGGGTGACTCAGTCTGTTAAGCCTTGAACTCTTGATATAGGCTCAGGTTGTGATCTTGGGGTCATGGGCTAGAGCCCCACATAGGGCTCTGCACTGACAGTGTGGACACTGCTTTGGGATTCTCTCCCTCCCCCTCTCTGTCTCCAAATATCTCCAAATAAATAAATAAATTTAAAAAAATACTCTGTAAAAAGTATCATAAACAATATTAAGAAACAAACAAAACTGGGTAAATATTTACAACAAATATCGCAGAGTTGCATTCTTTAAACTGATAAATGACTCTCAAAATCTCATTATACAAAGGACATCCACAATTCTAAGGTGAGAAAATATATGTAGCAAGTACATTTAAGAAAAAAGTGTCAAATTAAACTGGCAAGATATTATTTTTCACTTAACAAACTTTTAAAACATGTATTAATCTCCACGTTAGTATTAATAGCATTAAAATTAGAAAAATGCTTTGATATTCTTTACTAAGTGCCTTAAAAATGCATGTTTTGAACTGGAGAAGTTTTACATAGAAAAATATTCATTGCTATGTTATTTATATAAATGATGTATTTGAAACTACCTAAATGTTCAATAATAGAGGAATATTTCATTTGATTAGGAAACAAAATATACTATATGATGCGCAATTATGTAAACATTAAAAATATGCTTGTGAAGCATTTTAATTATAAGGGGAAAATACTTATGACATATTATCCACTAAAAACATATAGAATTTTATTTAAAACATAATCTTAAATACACAGAAGTATATGTATAGAAAAATACTGAAAATATGCCTAAACACAAGAGGTAATTAATACTCAGCAATGCTTTATGAGCGACTTTTCTTCCTGTGTTTGTACCTTCTTATATTTTTAATATTCTTTTTAAAAACTGTTTACTAATGTATTTTGAGAGAGACAGAGACAGAGACAGAGACAGAGAGCAGGGAAGGAGCAGAGAGAGAGAGAGAGAGAATCCCAAGCAGGCTCTGCACTGTCAGGACAGATCCCAATGCAGGGCTCAAACTCACAAACTGTGTGATCATGACCTGAGCTGAAGGCAAGATTTGGACGCTTAACCAACAGAGACACCCAGGTGCCCATGTACTTTCATATATTTTTAATTTCCTGACAATAGTCATGTGTTCTTTAGTATTCAGGAAAAAAAATTTAAGTTTACTTTGTTTATCTTAAATGTTCACTTTAATTTCCAAAAGCACTATTATATCTATGACGTTTGTAAAAGTGATGGCAGAAAATAAATATGTGACTTGAAAAACTATAGTAGAGGGTTTTTATTTTTTTAATTTACATTCCAGTTAGTTATCACATAGTACAAAAATGATTTCAGTAGATTCCTTAATGCCCTTTACCCATTTACCCCATCCCCCCTCCCACAACCCCTCCAGCAACCCTCTGTTTGTTCCCCATATTTAAGAGTCTCTTATGTTTTGTCCCCCTCCCTGATTTTATATTATTTTTTCTTTCCTTCCCTTACGTTCATCTGTTTTGTATCTTCAAGTCCTCATATGAGTGAAGTCATATGATATTTGTCTTTCTCTAACTGACTAATTTCGCTTAGCATAATACCCCCTGGTTCCATTCACGTAGTTGCAAATGGCAAGATTTCATTCTTTTTGGTTGCCAAGTAATACTCCATTGTATGTATGTATATGTATGTGTGTGTATGTATATACATACACACACACACCACATCTTCTTTATCCATTCATCCATTGATGGACATTTGGGCTCTTTCCAAACTTTGGTTATTGTTGATAGCGCTGCTATAAACATGGGGTGCCTGTGTCCCTTCGAAACAGTATACCTGTATCCCTTGGATAAATACCTACTAGTGCAATTGCTGGGTCATAGGATAGTTCTATTTTTAATTTTTTGAGGAACCTCCATACTGTTTTCCAGAGTGGCTGCCCCAGTTTGCATTCTCACCAGCAGTACAAAAAAGATCCTCTCTCTCCCTATCCTCGCCAACATCTGTTGTTGCCTGAGTTGTTCATGTTAGCCATTCTGACAGGTGTAAGGTGGTATCTCATTGTGGTTTTGATTTGTATTTCCCTGATGATGAGTGATGTTGAGTATTTTTTCAGTTGGCCATCTGGATGTCTTCTCTAGAGAAGTGTCTATTCATGTCTTTTGCCCATTTCTTCACTGGATTTTGGGTGTTGAGTTTGATAAGTTCCTTATAGATTTTGGATACTAACCCTTTATCTGATATGTCATTTGCAAATATCTTCTCCCATTCCACTGATTGCCTTTTAATTTTACTGATTGGTTCTTTCACTGTGCAGACGCTTTTTATGTTGATGAGGTCCCAATAGTTCATTTTTGCTTCTGTTTCCATTGCCTCCAGAGACGTGTTGAGTAAGAAGTTGCTGCAGCTAAGGTTAAAGAGGTTCTTGTCTGTTTTCTCCTCTAGGATTTTGATGGCTTCCTGTCTTAAATTTAGATCTTTCAACCATTTTTAGTTTATTTTTGTGTATGGTGTAAGAAAGCGGTCCAGGTTCATTTTTCTCCACGTCACTGTCCAGTTTTCCCAGCACCACTTGACTGTTAGAGCAGCATATGTTTATTTTACATGAAGAACTAATCATTACTGAGGATGACCTTAAAGTCTGGAAATACAGAGATATTACCTCCTCATGTGTTGTAATGCAATGTCTCTAACCTATTTATTGTGCCTTCACCCGTGTTTCTAGAGTTGGTGTCCACTCTGTAGTGAGTAATCACTTGAAAGACGTGTGTAGCAAATAAAAAATGCAAACAACCTATCCCACCTTCCTTGGTAACTCCATGAATGCTTGCAATTTCAGATTCCACTAAGGCTTCATGGGGAAGGGGGGAGAATACCCATGAAGTTCTCTCTCTGGCAACCAGGACCGGACAGAACAATTAAAGGCCATATTGACACACTAGTGTGGGTCGGTGAAGTATGTTTCTTCTGTGACCCTGCTTTAAGCATGACAAGTTCAATCTTATAATAAGCTGTCTCGGAACTGATTAACAAGGCCCGACCTGCATACATTTTAATTAATCTTACTTGGACTAATGCCAAAAGATATTACCGAGAAAATTTTTTCACAACAAAATATAAAGCACACTGCTTTAAATTAGCAAGACCTCGGGGCGCCTGGGTGGCTCAGTCGGTTGAGCGTCCGACTTCAGCTCAGGTCACGATCTCGCGGTTCGTGAGTTCGAGCCCCGCGTCAGGCTCTGGGCTGATGGCTCAGAGCCTGGAGCCTGCTCTCGATTCTGTGTCTCCCTCTCTCTCTGCCCCTCCCCCATTCATGCTCTGTCTCTCTCTGTCTCAAAAATAAATAAACATTAAAAAAAAAATAAAAATAAATAAATTAGCAAGACCTCTGGGAAAGACATTAACGAAAGGCAAATACTGTCTTATTCTCCAATTTGGGATTTCCTAGGTTTCTTCGTGTAGGGCCCACATGGCCTGGCCTACCCCTGTGGGTCGGCACCCAGCTGGTGCAGGGTCGCTACCCACTCCGGGGACCCTGACCGGTTATGCTCATATTGACAACTTTGCCTCTCATGCCCATTCAGACAGGAGGGGATTCAGAGATGAATAAAATAATTTGTTAATGGAAGGCAGATTGCAACAATGCCTGGTAAAGGAAGCAGCCTTTCGAGGACTAAAAGCATTGAGGGGATTGGTTTTGATTGAGCTGACAGGGCTCTGAGGAGAATGCGAAATTTAAATCCAGCTCTGACAGATTATAGCCCATAATGAGCAAGGCTTAAGTGCAATGCCTCATTTAACTGTTGTCTCTGATTAGGTAGTATTCCTATTTTGTTCTACCCTTCACATTCAACCATCTTTAAGGTGAAAGCTCTTACTCAATCTGAATGAAAGGAGTCTTAACTAAAGGACATTCTTCTGTCACTTTTTTAACGAACTTAAATTAAAGGAAATCTTCCCAACTAATCACACAGTGAGGTTACCTTAGACTCATGACATCTACAATTCGACTAAAGGCAAGGAGAATTGGTTAGCACTTTAAACAAGAGTAGCTTGCTTGGAAATTTCCTTTTATTTGTGTTTCCCAAGAAACTATAATAGCCAGTAAGTCCTCAGCTGACTGTGAAAATAAAGGAAATCTCATTAAAAATGGAGCTGGAAAGCCCTAAAAGGGAAGCTCTCACAGGCTACCACTCAGACCCCACATAGGAGGAAGCTTACTTTATATTCTCAGCAATAGCCCAGCCAATGAGAAACTGCCCCATCAGCCAATGAGAAGCCGTTACCACCTTGAAGTCTTGGAAAACAGCCTCTCCCAACCTTCTCCTTTCCTTCCAAAAAGTAAGCCCTTCTCTGTTCCCAGACTTGCCTATGGGTCACCATGGTTGGCTTGTCCCAAATCGCAATTCTCTATTTCCGGAAAGACTCATTTTGTTGGTAAAATAGCTGGCTCTTTTGTTTTTGTTTTTTTTTTAAGGTCAGCATGACATATTGTAATGTGGAACTTAGTTCTGAAGCTCTTTTACTCAAAGTTCCGAGTAGAATGAAGTTTATTTCTTCACAACCACAAAACCATACACTCTGGAATGTGAGACTAAGACACGAACAGATGCATGAATAATCTTTCCCTGGAACCACAGAATGCTGAAAATATTGTCTACATAAGAATTGCCAGAAGAAAGGAAGGAAGGAAGAAAGAAAGAAAGAAAGAAAGAGCGAGCAAAGAAGTAAATGAAATGAAACCACGAGCAAGTTTCACAATTCCTAAATGAAGCCAAGTGTTACGTTAAAATGGATGTTTTTTTAACTTTTAAAAACGTTTATTATTAAAAAAAATTTTTTAATGTTCATTTAGTTTTTGAGAGAGAGAGAGAGAGACAGAGGGCAAGTGGGGAAGAGGCAGAGAGAGAGAGAGAGAGAGAGAGACAGAATCTGAAACAGGCTCCAGGCTCTGAGCTGTCAGCACAAAGCCCAGTTCAGAGTTTGAACTCACAAATGTGAGATCATGACCTGAGCTCAAGTTGTAAGCTTAACCGACTGAGCTACCCAGGTGCCCTAATGTTTATTTATTTTTGAGAGACAGAATGCAACCAGGGAAGGGGCAGAGAGAGAGAGAGAGAGAGAGAGAGAGAGAGAGAGAGAGGAAGACACAGAATCAGAAACAGGATCCAGGCTCTGAGCTGTCAGCACAGAGCCCAATGCAGAGCTCGAACTCACAAACGCAAAAAATGGATGTTTTTGAGTCTGACACTCTGAGGCATTTCTTCACCCTAATGTGTCAGCAAGTTGCACAAATTTATAAATATTAGAATGTACCTCAAGAAATCAAAGAGGCACTTTGCGAATTGTGCTTGATTTACAAACATGCAGTGTCTATTTATTAATGTTGCAATTTTAAATGTATTCCTTTAGCTACAATAAACTCACTACAAAAATCCTTGTTATCCATGAGTATACTTTTATAGCAATGTCTTAAAAATGTATTGTTGTCTTAACATTACAAATTCGAATTCTAAAGCACATTGGGTACTAGATTCCTTAGTATTGTAATTATTGCTTTAGTATATAATTTCATCATGTCTCTTAGTATAGATAATTAAGGTTTCTACTCTACCATATAGTAAAATTCTCTCTAAAGTGTAATTATGTTCACAAATGATAGCGATAAATTCTTAGTATAGCCAAACCCTGATAACCAAACAAAAGCTTGTTTTGAATAGTTTAATATGTTAAAAATCCTGGAATAGCATTGCTTAACTTAATATTGCTTTGGTTAGATCATACATGTGCTTCTTGCTTTTCGTGAGAAACAACTTAAGTACACAATGAACTACATTTTCCTTCACGTATTAGGTATTTGCCTGATCTGCATGTTCTCTATGAGGCAGCCATTTTGCTCCTTCTACCAGATAGCTCTTAAACCTCACATTTTTGTTTGATGTAGTAAAGAAATTATTGTTCTATAAAGACAAAAAATAAAAGTAGGTTTAGTCTCACAAGGCTGACATGAAATTGTGTTACATAAACAATGCATGTGTCTCAGCAAGCACAGACTAATTACTTACATAGTGCTTTCTTTACTTATCCACATTTTACTTCTATACCCTTTACTGCAGTTGTCTGTCTGGCTCAAATACCACTCACAGGCAGTAGGAGAAGCAGTGCTTGTAATAGAGGACTTAAAAAGCAACACAAAATGACGATTTGAGAAAAGAACAGAACTCACATAAACTGGCCAGTGTCGGTAAATACAACCAGCAAAAACATGTTCACAAACTACAGATAACAAACAATGAGGATGATGGTGTGAGTTTTTATTTATTTTTTTATGAATTAGCAGCTCCTCCTTTCTGAGAATCCTTCTGGAAAAAGGTCTTTTCTGTTTCCTTTTGTGCTATTCTCACCCTGCTGCATCCCTGGTCTGTATCTACTAAGCCCAGGCACGTGAGCGAGTGTTCATACCGGACCAGTTATTTCTCGAGTTGTCGATTACTGTAATATTAAATACAAAGTATTCTCAGCTTCAAAATGCTCGACTTCTGGTCTTCATCAGCATGTTTGTTAGTTGGGGGTGTTTGCTGAGCAGCATCCGTGCTGGTGCTCAGAGTGAGGCACTCCTTCTTATCCTGCAGACACACCTTCCTAAGAATGGCCGGAAACACTTTCACTGGCTCTCTGGGTTTCTTTATGAATATTATGAGCACTGCCATCTTTAAGGCGAAGAGATGGAAAGAAACTTCTCATAACAGAATTCTTAATTTTATCCATCCTTTGCTTCCTGTGCCTCATCCTAAAATACACCTACCGTATCCTCTCCGACAAGCCTGTCATGTGGTTAAAACTGTCCCCTTGGGTTTCGTTTTGTTTCTTGAGCTGGGCACCAATTAAAAGGAGTATTCAGTTTGTGATATTCATCAAGCTGTATGCTTGTGTGGTGTGCTTTTAAATCTTAGTCTTCAATGGAAAATTAAAAAAAAAAAAAAAGCCACTAGTGTTCTGCCAGGATTTTCCTGGTTATCAGCTTCCTACATATTACAGAAGAAAAAGGTAGTTTCCAGGACATTAATATGCTACTTTCCTCAGACATTTGCAGACATAGTTGAGACACACATTCAGTTAAAGAATATATATGCATATTATTTCCCTTTAATCTGCCATAAATGATCTTAATCAAAGTAACTGAATAACATTACTACTATATTTGTATAAGGCATTGGAGGATCCAAAGTGCTGTCACCCACATGCTCTGCTATCACTTGATTCCACACTTCCTTGTACGACTGATCATTTCAGTTGGTCTCAGTAACAGAGAGCAGGCTTTGACATGTTATATAACAACTTAACTAATGGCCACCATGCACATCAGAGCAGACTGTCCTGTTGCCTAGCGACTATTATCCAAGGCAATCAGTGTCAACAGCAAATAGCACAGATATTTTTTGAACAGCTGTTTGTTGACCTAGATACAATATTTATATGGCTTACGAGTTTCTCCAGAAGAATCGGACCCTATCATAACCTACAGAAATTTGTTACTCTTTAATGATTCATCGTTTTTTTCTAGAAATATTTTTTGAATGAGGATACCTTTGAGAAGGAGTGACAATAAGTGCCCAATAACAAATTTAAATGTCTCTAATAAGTTTCCAATGAGAAATTTAAATGTGGCTCAAGTTTGATTTTCTTAATTCACATTTAAATCTTTTCTGCGGAAGAGCATGCGAACTCACAATAATGCCAAATATTATCACAGCCCTTCCTGTCTCCTTCAGGACTTACATGTGACGTTTATTTGATGGTTGGAATTATTGTTAAGTCAGGGCAAAAAGCAAAATCACGTAATTCTCCTCAGGCCATTTTGCTGGGACCAGTATCCTGCAAAGATCACCTTTAGCATTCTGCAAGGCTCAGCAGAAGCTCACTGTCCTGGGAGGGCCTGCACAGGGCACAGTCCCTCATGCTCCTGTCCACGGGCATCTCGTTGAGTTGATTTGTGAACGAATGCACAGCTCTGTTAGAGTTAACACACTGTGTTGTAACCATCGTTTTAGATCCCGGATGCCACAAAGACTATGAGCTACTTATCACAGGGATATGGCCCATTTATGTTTGGAGCATCTTGACTGGAATAGATGTGCTAAACAGAATTTGAAGGAATGAAATAAGGCCTTTTATTGTGCTTGCACATAGTCTCATATCTTTTATTTAATGCTTTGTGAAAGCTGGTAGGGACCGAATGTTTGTGTGCCTCCCAAGGTTCCCATGTTGAAGCCCTAACTCTCGATACGACAGTATTTGGAGACGCGGAACCTTAAGGAGGTAATTAGTTTTAGATGAGTTCATGAGAATGGAGTTCCCATATGGGATAGTCTTTATAAGAAGAGAAAGAGACCAGAGCTTCCTCTCTCTGGTATGAGAGGACACAACAAGATGGTGGCTGTTGGCAAGCCCAGAAGAGGGTTCTTACCAGCACCTGACCATGCCAGCACTCTGGGCTCAGACTTCCAACCTCCAGAACCTTGAGAAATAAAATTCTGTTGTTGAAACCACCCAGTACATGGTATTTTGTGATGGCAGACTAAAACAAAAACCCATTTTTAAAAAAATTTAGGCCAAATTATTTGTTTAAAAATTGCGATATTGGGTCATCTTAAAGAAATGCAGAAAAGATGGATAATTCAATAAGTTGTTTAAGACAACTGGTTAGTCATTTAAGGAAAAACATGAGTCCTTGCCTTACTTTCTATGCCAAAATAAATTCTAGATGAAGGAAATATTTCAATATGAGAAGGAAATAAAATAAATGAGAGAAAGAGGGAAGGAGGGATGGAAAGAGAAAGAGAGGGAGGTGTGTGCCATTGGAGACTCAGAGACCAACAATGGTAAATGTGTTTACACTTTGGAGACAGATAAGGCCTTTTGTGTATGCTATAGAACCCAGAAATTATAAAGGAAGATTTACCCACATAAATTTAAAAAAAAAAAGACAAAACACTGATTCCAAGAATAGGACCATTCACAAAGTTTTTAAAAAATGTAATTTAATTAAAAATAACAAGGATATGGAAAGATGTCGAATGTCATTAAAAATAAAGCAAATGCAAACTAAAACCACAGTATGTCATTTTCACCTATCAGGCTGACAAAGATTAATTGCTAGTGCCCCCTTACTTGTTAGGAAATGGAACAATGGGCTTTTCATAAACATTTTTTTTTGTAGTGTTTATTTATCTTTGAGAGACAGAGCCTGAGTGGGGGAGGGGCAGAGACAGAGGAGGAGACACAGAACTGCCAAAGCAGGCTCCAGGCTCTGAGCTGTCAGCACAGAGCTCAACACCGGGCTCCAACCCACAAACCGTGAGATCGTGATCTGAGCTGATGTTGGTCGCTTAACCGACTGAGCCACTCAGGTGCTCCTTAAACTTTTAATAGAGTACAGATTCTTGGAAGCATTAGGATGACACCTGAAATGCCTCCCAAACTTTTAAGTGCCACTCACTTTGATACTGAAATTCTACTAGAAATTTATGTTTCATTATTCACACACATAAATGGATGTCCATTAGTAAAAGATAGGTTTCCAAACTGTGGTAAAATAATAGTATGAATGTACTTATGCAAACAGAAATATGTATTCTTTTGCAAATATGTATTCCTACGCAAATAGAAAAGTATATATGGACGGATGTATTATACATGTAAAATTTACTACAGTCAATGGGATTTGAGAGTAGAGATGTGAAATTTTACATTTTATTTTATATACTTTGGTACCATTTAGCTTTTGTTAAAAGCCATAATTTGGTACAACTTTTATAATAAAAAATTAATTAAAACTATAAGGAGAATATGCCAACCTACAGTTCTGGGGAAATTAACATAAGTATGCGATTGCTAAGTTATACAAAATTATAGTAAAATATCAAAAAGAGAATTAATCCAAAATAAAATAATTTCAAAAATAAAGAGCTTAAAAGAAAAGTGTTCAGGAAACAAGTAGCATGTGTCAGGAAGTTGACAAGTCTCATCTATAATGCAGGTTCAGAAGCACGGAAGCCTGGGTCATACCTATCACTCAACCTCCCTTTTAATCAAGAAAAAGCTGGTGTGTGATATGGAGCAAACGAATGAGTGTGCAAATCAATAGGAGAGTATGAATGTGTTTATTCTTATACAAATAGAAAAGTATATATGGATGGATGTATTCACCCACCTCCTAAAGGGGTGGGTAGGTGGGTAGGGTTGGAGGGAGAAGAGTTTCAGAAGGGAGAAAAATCATTTCCGAGTTTAAATGAGCTCAAATACAGGCTATGACCTTCAGTAAAGACTTTCAAGACTAGATTCTTTGCCTCGGAAAATAATCAAACCAATCCCCTGTATTTTCTTATTTTAACATTTAGACTCTATAAGTAAGCAACAGATATATTTACACTTGTATTGTCTGCAAGGGGATGATGATCGAATTTGATGCTGAATTGGACCAAATATCCCAAATGGAATTTCCCACATCAGCTGTAAAACTGTAACATTTCATACAGTCATACGTATTCTGTTTTCACCTTGAACAGCTGTCCCACAAGTAAAGGTTTTTTATTCCAAGCCGGGGAAAACCTGTATTTCGTTTGAAATCATAATGTGTCCCATGAAAAGAAGAGTTACATGTCTGACACAGTTGGTTTCGGATTATCTCCACCTTTCTCAAATAAAGGTGCCCTCTAAATAGTGATTCTTTTTTTACGAAGCTCCCTCCTCTTCTCTTGAAGGAGGAGAAATATAAAATATTACAGCTGTCTTGTCTTCAAAGACCAGATATAATGGAAAATTGCTAGTAGTGATCGAAATGAACCGACCTCAGGATCAGAACAAAGTTCTTTATTACAGGTGAACACAATCAAGTACCTTCTGATTCCTAAAGTTCCATTTTGATTCTTTCTCCTTTTCTCTCCTTTCCTCCTCTCAAGTCTCCTCACAGCCACAGGCTACCTTTTCTCTGTATATTACACCACACACGTATACACATGTGCACACATACAATATTTAGTAAAAACATCTGACACTTTATTATGGTTCCTCAAAATCTATCTGTGGGGAATAAGTTCAGGAATTCCCTGAGCTGGCACCAATGGGTTAACAAGGTTTAGGATGAAAGCATCTGAGATTAGGTAAACAGGGCAGAAGTGCCCCAACAAGGTACAATAGCAGAAAGCTGCTTTCACAGGAGGGAAGGACCAGAATTGGTAAACAAGGCTATAGACAGCAGCAGGAAGAAGTTGCCCTGGGGAGAGCTAATTAGCAAAAGAAAGGAGCCTTGCTAACCCTGAGGTAGTAAGCTCAGTCTTATCCCCTAGGCTAGCTAAGATAAACAGACCCTCAGCCTCCTGCCTACCATAAACAACCATCAGCCCCCAGGGGTTTTGTATTGACCCCTAACACCTTCCAAACCCCCTTTCTTTCACACAAGAGTTAATGTTCACGGTTTCATTGTCTCTTTAGCAAGTCCGTCACCATGTTTGTAAGCATAAAAACAGAGCAGAGACCCTTACTCCGGGCTGTTATCTCCTCTTGGACATTAGCATCTCTCACATTTTAATTCTGTGTCCCCTCTCTTGAGAGAACTCCAGACCCAGAGTCTATGACACTATCTAGCAAATAATGTGTTCCTAATAATACAGTAGTAAAACTTCTGGATGAATCTACCGCATAAATGAAATAGTGGTTTTGGGCATCTGCAGAAGGAATCCTGGGCCCGGAGTAGCAAAATTTCCCAGGCCATGAGATTCAGTATTGCTTAATCCCATAAATGCCACTCACTGAGTTGCAAGCTACAACTGTCAAAACATAAAAGGAAAGTTCACCTGCCATACGTTGGATACATGTAACGTAGAGACGATCATTCCTGACTTAAGCATCTTCATGGCTACATGGGGCACAGAGCCGAAAAGATCAAGTTCTTGAAATGCTCACTAACGTCATGCAAATGTGAAGTAGGGTAACAGTGTCATATCAGGTCCAGAGATTCTCTGTATTGTCACATCAGCTTTACAATGAGCTCCTGCTGCTGAAGATAGTTGCAGGATGTGATTCAAGTCTGGAGGTCGACCTATATACCCGTGGTGGGTTGCTCACCAGTACAGCCCCATGGATAACCGAAAAGTTTCAAAGTGATCATACAGTGTGGCCCTGCCACTTTCATTTACCCCTCAATGCTCTTTGCATTCTGCTCCGTGCCTAATCACCTGAAATAGCTTTTTAGATAATAAGCTTTTTAGGTGTTTAGATAATTAGTAAATAATCATCTTTATTACTAAATAAGAAACTATTATTCCTTCAATCAAAATAACAACGTGTGACAGTGTATACAGGCAAGTAAATGTACATGTATACACAGCAGATAATTTGGAAGAAATCACCCTAAAAAAGTGGTATCTCTGGGTGATATCTTTGTTGATGGCTTTTTTTTTTTTTTTTTGAGCTTTCTAATTTTTCTGCAGACATGTTTTACTTGAGTAAGAATAACAAACAATCCAATTAACTGGTGAAGACTCTTTTAAACATCTTTGTGTTAATCATAGATGCTTCCTAATTTATTCTGGTACTTTCAACTGTGGAGTGCTGACATTTATTACGTTTTCCAAAATGCAATACTGAACTCTAGGAAAAGACAATGTTGGCTTTAATGATTTGTTTTCAATTACTTCTTTAAAAAGAATTTGATGATGTGCTCTGGACATACAAAGATATGTGAAATTGGAAAGCTGTGGACTGCTTATGGGGGAATGAGACAGAAGTTAACAGCACACTTTATTAGAAAAAAAGAAATGAGGCTGCACATTTTTGTAACTATTTATATTACCAAACAGGGTAAGATAAATTCTCATGTGCCAATGACCTGAACAAAACAAGAAGTTCTTCCTTCACAGTGAAAAGAGAAACAGCTTAGGAATACAGTGAAGTCAAAAGAATAAGTTACGTACATACAGCATCATTTTTCTCTTGGGTGCGTTAGTCTGAATGTTTGATCTTTAGTTGAGATATACAGGAAAAGAGAGTCCAATTACTTTCTAAATGTCAACTAGGACTCTCTGGACTGAGTGCCAGTTCTGCTAGTGGGAGAAGTACTTCTTGGTGATGGAGGCTTCATACACTGGACTAGGAATCTTGTAAACTCTGTGACCCATGTGGGTAGAGCAAAGGTGCCAGTGAGTCCCTGGAGGTAGGTAGAATGGATGAGATGCAAAAGCAGAAGCCAATACTGTGCAGAGTCACTCCTACCAAATTAGAGGTAACTTATTCACAGCCCTGATATTATTTTGATGGTTCCCCTGAAAACTGTGACTTATTTGGAGTAAAACATCACATGCATTTTGCTTTATATGGAGTCGTGTTTTCAAATGGTCATCTTACTCTGCCAGGAAACACATTGGGGAAATTGATCAGAAAGTCCCCAACATCGCTTCTCTCCACAACCATACTTTGCACAGTGATAACTGAAAGAAATCAATGAAACACTGAAGTAAAAACAGTTAAGTTATGTACCCTGACCTACTCCTTATAGTTGGAACACATGAAAAGTGAATTCCAAATCTCTGTCTCACACGCCTGGCTTTTTGGCTAACTTTTTGTTGTGAATTAAAACCCCCATGCCAAAAAAAAATTACACGTACAATACTTTGATTTAATGCAAAGGAAACATCTTAACTAATAATCTGGTGAAGAAATAGAATATCATCTGTCATTCAGAAGCCGACGCATGGTCCCTCCTATGGCTGCTCCCTCTTTTCTGCCTCCTCAAAGGTAACCACTATCTTGACATTTAAGTTCATCATTTGCTTTCAGTGTATGAAATATGATTTCATACATTCCTAAACACACAGTTTAAGTTTGCCTGTTTTTGAGCTAGATGTACGTGAAATCACAGAATCTGTCTCCTTTCATGCCTGGATTCCTTTGCTCAACGTTCCATGTTGACACTCATATGATGCAAGGAGCTATGGTTCTTTCAGTTCCATTGCTTACTTGTACTTTCTCCTATGATTATACCACAAATTTATTTTTCCATGCAAGTGCTGATTAACTTTCCAAACAACATTGCTAGGAATATTTTTGTAGGTGTCTTGCTATACATGAGCACACATTTCTAGAGGTGGAAATGCTGGTTACAGAGTATGTACACCTTCATCCATAACTCATCATGCTAAACTGTTTTCCGGGGTTCCCCTTTTCACCCCCAAGAACGGTGTATGGGAGTCCCCAGGGCTCTATATCCTCACTCACATTTGATATTGTAGTATCTGCAATATTGTGGTGTTATTATGTAATGAGAATGTAGTATTCTTAAAATGTTATATAGGTGGCCAGGGAGCCTGGGTGGCTCAGGCGGTTAAGCATCTGACTCTTGATCTCAGCTGGAGCCTGCTTGGGATTCTCTCCCTCTCCCTCTCTCTCTCTCTAAAAATAAATAAATAAACTTTAAAAAAAGATTTTCTGTAAGTGGTCATAAGGTACCAACTTCCAGTTGTAAGATAAATACATTTTCTGGGGATATAATATATAGCATGGTGACTATAGTTAACAATAGTTACTGAGAGAGTAACTCTTTTTCTTAAAATTTTTTTTTAACGTTTATTTATTTTTGAGACAGAGCATGAACGGCGGAGGGGCAGAGAGAGAGGGAGACACAGAATTGGAAGCAGGCTCCTGGCTCTGAGCCGTCAGCACAGAGCCCCACGCGGGGCTCGAATGCACAGACCACGAGATCGTGACCTGAGCTGAAGTCCAACGCTTAACCGACTGAGCCACCCAGGTGCCCCGAGAGTAACTCTTAAAAGTCCTCATCACAAGCACTGGGTGTTGTATGGAACCCAATCTGACAATAAATTATATATTTTTTTAAAAAGTCTTCATCACAAGAAAAAAAATTGTAACCATGTGAAGAATCTTAACTACACTTATTGCGGTAATCATTTTGCAATACATACATATATCAAATCGTTATTTTGTACATCTTTACCACAGTGTTATATGTCAATTATAGCTCAATAAAGCTGAGGGGGAAATGTTCTGAATAACAGGGCTTTGTTAGTTATCCACGCTGCCCATATCTTTACCCACTCTGTAGCTTGCTTTTTCATTCCTTTCATTGGGTCTTCGAGGAACCAAGGATATTAATTTTATTGTAGTAAAGTTTATCGATCACTTCTTTTATGGTGAGCATTTTTTGTATCCTGTTTAAAAAATCTACTCCTACCCTTATATAATGAAGATTTAGTCATATATTATCTTCTGGAAGATTTGTTATTCACTTTTCATATTTAGATGTACAATATACATAAAACTGATTTTTGTTTATGATTTGAAATAGGGCAAAATTTCTCTTTTTCCCATATGAGTAAATTTCTCCCAGTACCATTTA
Organism: Panthera uncia; assembly: GCF_023721935.1. Taxonomy (NCBI): domain Eukaryota; kingdom Metazoa; phylum Chordata; class Mammalia; order Carnivora; family Felidae; genus Panthera; species Panthera uncia. Next base: position 86,489,150 of record NW_026057580.1, read on the forward strand.
TTGAAAAGATTGTTCATTTTTAACCTCTGTTCGATGCCCTGTATTAGTTTCCTTTCTCAACAAAGAAGGACACAGACTCTATCTTAGGCTATTGGCATTCTCACTCATGCTACAAATGCATAGCTTTGAAAAAGTAGTAGGAATGTTTAGATTTAAGAGCAAATGAATTTGTGTATGTGTCCATCCCCACCTTTCTATGTCTATACTTCTACCACCTTCACAGAGAGGTCTGTCATCCTGTATTTTTGGTAACAGCCTCCCCTCCTACTAAGTGTCATGTGTGTTCACTGTGGAGCAGTGAATGAAATTTCTTGTTGTCAGAGACGTTGAGCACAGCTGGGTTCGACTTGCCTAGCAACGGGGTTCTAATGTGACTTTTTTATTTTGTAAAATTCATGCCTCTAAAATACTTCGTGACATTTGGAAACCTTGTGTCTGTCTTACTGTGAACCATATGATGAACACCATATGCTGGCAGATGAGAATAGAAGCTATTATGAATTGAAATATATTGAGTCTAAGGCAAAACTGGTATGGAATATAAAATGTTCATTTTACACTCTCAGGTAGGTAATAATTTGAGTAATATTTGCCCTTAGAAGAGCAAAAACCAGTTTTGTTGTGCTCACCATAAAAGAAGAAGTATAAATAGAGAGTTCATGATAAAAGGTTTGAAATAATCTTTCCTTGTTTGAGTTTTGCCTACTTGACCTTCTAAAACTTCTCATATCCTGTGCATTTACTCCATCTTGTATTGTGTATCTTTCATTCGGCCTTAATCTTGAAAACAAACCCAGGGAAGGAGTCTTGATGCGTGTTTATTTGCTCTCATGCTTCTGGCTCTTGGTTCTGTTCTGATTCATTTGGAGACTTCATAGCCTTTAGGTATTTGTCTTTTCAAATTTCAAATTTTTCTTACTTTGTTTTTTCTTCAGCATTTCCAGGCTCTTTTGGAATGCTTTTATTTCTAGAAATCAAAACCTAATATTCTTCAATCAGTCAGCTTAAGTTAATGCTTCCAAAATTATTCTATATTCTATCAAAAGCTATAATTCATTTACAGGAATCCATTTAATTCTTAACGAAGGCAAAAAGTCAGCAGAAAGAGAAGATATGATAGAAATGCAAAAAAAGAAGAACAGGGAAGAGAAAGTGTTTGGTAATAGACGGGTCTGGCCAATGAAAATGTGCCACTAAATCATATTGGATTTTTAAGGTCTATCACTAAATATTCTTAAGAATCTGCTGATATTAACTTTGCGTTGGTATACACACATGTGTATGCATATGACATATTACTGATTATCTAACAATTTGATAATATAAAAATCTATTGCATGTAATTTTGTGCTAGACAACATATTGCTACTTGTATTAGATACATACTTTGTATTTTATGTTATTGAAGAGACCCCCAGTTTTGAAATAAAAAGACCCTAACTGTTTAATCCTATTTTATGAGTATCATAATACACATTTAGATTTATGACACATTCTATTTCTTTGATTACTGCCTTTCAATGAAATCTATTAATCTTCTTCTCAGCCTGAGAATCCACAGATACATGCAAACTTAATGAGCTATTCTTTGCAACAGCATTTTTTTAAATGTTTTATTTATATTTGAGAGCAAGAGAGACAGAGCACGAGTGGGGGAGGGGAGAGAGAGCAAGGGAGACACAGAATTCAAAACAGGCTCCAGGCTCTGAGCTGTCAGCACAGAGCCCAAGGCGGGGCTCGAACTCACAGACCGCAACATCATGACCTGACCCAACTGTCTTCTAAATATGAGGACACAGCCACAGATATTTCGCCACTGGCCTAGTAAGTTCCAGAAGCAGTTTATTTGGCCCCCAAATCTGCTCCATCTACTGAGGTGTAATTACTCAACTTTACAGGAAAACACAAAGAGAAAGAAAAACGTGACCATGAATGATCCTAACGGCAGAAGGAACACCATTTCTAATATCTGACTCAGGTTGTAAAGAAGTTTAATTTGTGCATAATCACCCAGTGTTGAGGCTAATCTAATTGATCAGTACAGATTTATGCTTCTAGAAGCAAAACACAACTATGGTAAAAAATAACGTAGGTTTTAAACTGACCATGTGCTTTTTTAAGGCACTGTGTAACTAAAGTCTACAAACCCCAATGCTTGTATCTTTCCTCTTCCTCTTCAGATCTACCTTTCCGTCTCCCCTTCTTTGTGTTCGTCCCCATGCAGACTGAGCTGTATGAACCATATCAACAGACTCCCACAATTTCTAGCTTCTGTTGGGGTTCATCAATGACAAGCACTAGCAGGAAATTGCAGAAGAGGAGGACAATGAGGCCAGGGTATTTATTATTCTGACTCCCTCCCTGTAACAGCACCTCGGCTGGTTGTATTCCTGGGTGGAAAGTCACTGTTCCTTCCTTACAAGGCTTCTCTCCATGACTCTCCTTCTGGTTTCTAGTAATCCCACTGTTCCTTTATCCCTTCCAGCCATATTTTGTCAGGGTCATAAGCAAAAGGCCTCTTTATTTTATTTATTGTCATGCTTTAACGAGTCACATGTGCTTTCAGTGACATTTCTCTATTAACCAAAAGAACTAGATGTTTGTTGCTTGAGCAGACTGGATGAAGGTATTTCCTGAAAAGCTGTGAGATAATGGTTCTTATGTTTATTCCAGCATGGAATTGCCATCGTTACCTCCAAGACAGTGAATTACAAGGAACTTGAATGCCACTCACTGGCTTTAAAATGTGCCTACTCCAGCAACTTTTTTGAACTCAGCTGGAGCAACTTCTTACTAAAGATGTTGGCAGATACAAGGGAAACAAAAGCAAAAATGAACTACTGGGACCTCATCAAGATACAAAGCTTCTGCACAGTGTAGGAAACCATCAACAAAACTAAAAGGCAGCCTATAGAATGGGATAAGATATTTGCAAATGACATATCTGGTAAAGGGTTAGTATCAAAATCTATAAAGAACTTATCAAACAAAACAAATAATCCAGTGAAGAAATGGGAAGAAGACATGAATAGATATTTTTCCAAAGAAGACATCCAGATGACCAACAGACAGAAGAAAAGATGCTCAACATCACTCATCATCAGGTAAATACAATTCAAAACTACAATGAGATATCATCTCACACCTGTCCGAATGGCTAAAATTAACAACACAAGAAACAACAGGTGTTGGCAAAGATGTGGAGAAAGGGGAAAACTTTTGTTGTTGGTGGGAATATAAACTGGTGCAGCCACACTGGAGAACAGTATGGAGGTTCCTCAAAAAATTAAAAATAGAACTACTCTACGACCCAGCAATTGCGTTAGTAGGTATTTACCCAAAGGATAAAAAATACAGATTCAAAGAAGTATATGCAGCTGATATTTATAGCAACCTTATCAGCAATAGCCAAACTATGGAGAGAGCCCAAATGTCTACCGAATGATAAATGGATAAAGAAGATGTAGCTATCAAAAAGAATGAAATCTTGCCATTTACAACGACATAGATGGAGTCATATGAGCTATAGTGTATGATGCTAAGTGAAATAAGTCAATAGAAGAAACAAATACCAAGTGATTTCACTTATATGTAGAATTTAAGAAACAAAACAGATGAACATATGGGAAGGAGAAAAAGAGAGGGAGGAAACAAATCTTAAAAAACTCTTAAAGATAGAGAATAAACAGGGTTGGTGGAGGGAGGTGGGTGGGGGATGGGTTAGATGGGTGATGGGTATTAAGGAGGGCACTTGTTGTGATGAGCACTGAGTATTGTTTGTAAGTGAAGAATCACTGAATTCTACTCCTGAAACTAACACTGTGCTTAATGTTAACTTATCAGAACTTAAATAAAAAATTGAAAAGAAAAAAAATGTGCCTACTCATTAGTGGCTGAGTATAAGGAATATCTTTTTTTTTTTTTTAATTTTTTTTCAACGTTTTTTATTTATTTTTGGGACAGAGAGAGACAGAGCATGAACGGGGGAGGGGCAGAGAGAGAGGGAGACACAGAATCGGAAACAGGCTCCAGGCTCCGAGCCATCAGCCCAGAGCCTGACGCGGGGCTCGAACTCACAGACCACAAGATCGTGACCTGGCTGAAGTCGGACGCTTAACCGACTGCGCCACCCAGGCGCCCCAAGGAATATCTTAATCTGAGATGTAATGCACATGATTAATAATAAGAGGCCACATGTATCTGGTGTTTATAAAGTGGTTGGGATTCTCTCTCTCTCTCTCTTGCTGCCCCTCTCCCCCACTCATGCTCTCTCCCTCTCTCTCTCTAAAATAAAAAATGAATCAATAAAATAAGGGCTTTTTGTCTAAGGAAAATTCCCAATGGTTCTTGGGCCCCACCGTGCAGTAACTCAGACCCCTAGTAGGCTTATTTCTTCAGCATGAGACTGTTGGATGACCTTTAAGTGTTGGGAATGTCATAGAATACAAATCACATTCCCTGGGCAGTTGAGCACACATGGTGTCACTCAAAGGAGATGTCTGCTCAAACACAGGGAGCAGTTTGGAGGCCAGGGGCCATGCTGCAATGGCATTTGATTAATGGACTCCTCAGAAACTCTCAAAACACAAAAGGTAAATAAGGACTCAAAACACAATTTCTCTTTTTCCCCATGTGTATCTCTGTGTCCTCTCCTTATACGGACAGTAGGGGAACTTAGGACCCACCCTAATTCAGTATGACCTCATCTTAACTAGTCAGATCTGCAAAGGCCTTATTTATGTATTTCCAAATCAGATCACATTCTGAGGCTCCAAGTGAACACGAATTTGGGGAGGACAGTACTCAACCCACTATAAATATTAATAGTAGCTATAGTCAATTTGCTACAAACAACAGGAGGGACTGTGATCTGAATTTTATATTGGAATCTCTGCTCTACAAGGATTCACAGCTCTATTTCTTCTCTCCTGATGGTGAGGACATGGTCACATGTGCGCTGCTTGACTTGGTTTTCCAAAGAGCACCTTTTCACTGCTTTAAATACCTATAATGGCAAGTGACTTAGTTGGTTTCTGTAGGTAGTCTATTTACTCAATTAAAGTAGACTATCATTGAGTCAAAGGCTCATCTAATTAGCTGGAATGATAAATCAAACCCAAGTAATTTGGTTGTTCTCAATGACACGGCTCTTTTTTAAGGTCACTACCAAGGTGTATGCAATTAGCAGCTTGTCTCCCTGAAGGAATAATCCGGCCAGACTAAATTGTTCCGTAGTGGGAGAAGTAACTTGGCAACAATCAGCTGTTTTGTAATAATAAACACCCTTGCTGTTATCCTCCCTTTTTTGCAGCCTAAATTACTTTCTCTTTCTCTCTTTTCTCCTTTTGGTCTTCTTTTCGCCCTTAAACAGTTGTTTGATTCAAAGAAATTTGTTGTTTTATCCCATTTATTTTAGTCACATATTTGAAACATCCATCAACATTATATCTTTAAGCCTTTTGCGGGGGGGGGGGGGGCTTTATTGAAGTATATTTGAGAAAGTCAAGCATTTTTAAAATAAGAATTATTCTTCCCTCTCCCTGCCAGGCTCTAGCACCGTCTTCTCACAATATCCTCGTACATGCTTTCTCCTGAGGGACATACTGGAATCCCAGGGCATCAACCACCACTGATTCCCTCATGACTCACAGATGAACTCTGAAACCTGACGTCTCTCCCATGAAACAGATCCATCTTCCCTCATGCGCATGAAATAGCAGTAAGAGGCCAGGTACAAAGAAGAGCTAACCTGGATACGGTCAAGTGCTAAAATGTGATTCGAGGAAAGCCTTTACTCAAAGTACTCAAGACAGGGAGTAATTGTCTGTGGTTGGGGTTCTCAGAGTCAAAGTAAGGAAGAAGGTGTTAAGATAGGTTTACTGAGCTGATGTTACTTTTGCAGGTGGAAGAGAAGAAAGGACATTTCCGGCTGAAAAGGCACAAACAATGCAGTACAGTGGAAATAAGGGGGAGCCTGTGGAATTAGGAAGGAGACCATCCTGGCTGGCACAGAACACTCGTGTTAAAAGTTGGGAGGTACAGAGAGAGGAACCAAGATGGCAGAAGAGCGTGGAAGTTTTTTGTGTGTCTCACATCCATGAAATACAGCCAGACCAGCACTAAACAATCCTGCACACCTAGAAAACGGATTGGAGGATTAACACAACAATCTGCACAAACTGAACCACAGAATTCAGCAGGTACCCAGCACGGAGAGGTGAACGTGGGGAGCCAGAAGGCACAGGAAGGGAGGTGCTTTTGCGAGCGGAGAGGTGGAGACTGGGCGGGGGGAGAATAAGGGAAAAGCACCCCTCCCCAAAAGCAGCTAGAGAGAAAGTGGAAAATTGGAAACAGCCGCAGGGAGTAAACTAAAAAGGGAGAAGGGAGAAAGGAGAGGGTTTAACTTCCACAAAGACTGTAAACAAGGGGAGTGCAAAGACTGCAACTCCACAGCCCGATACCTGGAGGTGCTCTGGTAGGAAGGGCGAATCCCCAGGAACAGAGTGGGGTCCGGGAGGTTCTCAGGCCACACGGGGAAAAGCGGTTCCACTGCTGGAAGGACACTTGGTAGACACTGTTGATTCCACCTGGTCCCAGCAGAGCCCGGAAAACGGCCACACTTGCTGGTGCTGGAACAAGGTCATTAAGGGTGAAGCCTGGTGCCAGATGTGTGTTGCGATTTTCCATAATCCCTGAAAAGCTGCTGCTACACTATCTCACGAACTTTTTCTGGGGCGGGCTGGCACCCGGCCGCAGTCTCGGGGCACCAGCAGCAGCAGGGTCCGGCAAGTGTTCCTGGGTGCAGCCGACATTTGGCCATTGCTCATTCGGCCATTGCTCGGTGAGACCATCCCGCAGTGGGACGGAGCAGGTCAAAGCCACTGTCCTTCGGAAGTAATGGGCCGGGGAAAACAGCCGCATCTGAGACAAAACTTGAGAGAGGTACTGCCTGGGGCCTGGTCACAGAGAATGAAAAAGCGGGGAGTGGACGAAAACTGAAGACAGAGGACAGGTGCTCGATTGCTGATCCGGGAGAACAGACCGGGTAGCTGAGTGGTGCCATTTTCACCGGTCCCGCCCATGGGTTTACGCACCTACGAGCGCCGCAACAATAGCAGCGCCATCTAGTGGAGAATGGAGCCGTTACACTGAGCCCCGCCCAACTGGGCCAACCTCGCTCTTCAAGGACACAAGTCTCACCGCCCACTTAGTTTATGGACTATAAAGCACTACATAGTCTGACTTCTAGGGGAAAATGAAGTAATTTTAGTCCTATTTCAATCTGTTAGCAGGTCGATGTACTCAATTTTCTTTTTTTTTTCTCTTTTACACTAGTTTTCTTTTTCTTGAATACAGGAAGAGAAAAAATTCATTTTTATTTTCAATTTCTATTAAAAATATTTTTCTTTAATGTTTTCACTACATTTTTTGCTTTTATGTAATTTTTTTCGAATTCTAGTTTATTTCCATCATTTCATTTTAGTCTACTACAGTGTATTCACTTTTCAAATTTTCAAATGATTTCCTTTTTTCTCTTTTTTCTCTTTTTTGTTTTTTTCTTTATCTTGAATACAGAAAGAGAAAAAATACATTTTTATTTTTAATTTTTATTAAAAATATTTTCTTTAATTTTTTTCCTACTATATTCTTTACTCCTATGTAAATTTTTTCAAATTCTATTTTACTCCCATCATCTCATTTTAGTCTACTTCAGTGTATTCATTTTTTTCAAATTCTCAATTTCCTTTTTTTTTCCACCCTTTTTTTCCTCTAATCTGTCAAACCACTTTCAACACCCAGACTGAAACACATCTAGGATCTAACATCATTTATTCGATTTAATTTTGTTTGTGTGTGTTTAATTTTTAATTTTAATATTTTTTAATTTTAATTTTTTTAGTATTAATTTTTCTACCTCATTAATTCCTTTTCTCCCTTCAAAATGACAAAACGAAGGAATTCACCCCTAAAGAAAGAGCATGAAGAAACAGTATTTAACCAACAGAGATACAAGCAAGATGTCTGAACCAGAATTAAGAATCATGATAATAAAAATACTAGTTGGTGTCAAAAATAGATTAGAATCATTTTCTACAGAGATAAAAGAAGTAAAAAAGGAATGAAATTAAAAATGTTATAACTTAGCTGCAATCACAGATGGATGCAGCGGCAGCAAGGATGGATGAGGCAGAACAGAGAATCAGTGATATAGAGGACAAACTTATAGAGAATAATGAAGCAGAAAAAAAGAGGGAGATTAAGGCACAAGGGCACGATTTAAGAATTAGAGAAATCAGTGACTCATTAAAAAGGAACAACATCAGAATCACAGGGGTCCGAGAAGAGGAAGAGAGAGAAATAGGGGTAGAAGGGTTATGTGAGCAAATCATAGCAAAAAACTTTTCTTACCTGGGGAAAGACACAGACATCAAAATCCAGGAAGCACAGAGGACCCCCATTAGATTCAATAAAAACCAACCATCAACAAGGCATATCATAGTCAAATTCACAAAATACTCAGGCAAGGAGAGAATCATGAAAGCAGCAAGGGAAAAAAGTCCTTAACCTACAGGGAAGACAGATCAGGTTTGCAGCAGATCTATCCACAGAAACTTGGCAGGCCAGAAAGGAGTGGTGGGATATATTCAGAAAAATATATTCATTCAGAAAAATGAATCAGAAAAATATGCAGCCAAGAATTCTTTATCCAGCAAGGCTGTCATTCAAAATAGAAGGAGAAATTAAAAGTTTCCCAGACAAACAAAAATTAAAGGAGTTTGTGACCACTAAACCAGCCCTGCAAGAAATTTTAAGGGGGACTCTCTGAGGGGAGAAAAGATGAATAAATATATATATATATATATATATATATATATATATATATACACACACACACACACACACACACAGGCACACATATTTATTTATTTATTTATTTATTTATTTATTTATTTATCAAAGGCAACAAAGATTAGAAAGGACCAGAGAACACCACCAGAAACTCCAACTCTACAAGCATCATAGTGGCAATAAATTCATATCTTTCAGTACTCACTCTAAACGTCAGTGGACTCAATGCTCCAATCAAAAGACATAGGTTAACAGAATGAATAAGAAAACAAGATCCATCTATATGCTGTTTACAAGAGACCCTCTTTAGATCTAAAGACATCTTCAGATTGAAAACAAGGGGATGGAGAACCATATATCATGCTAATTGTCAACAAAAGAAAGCCAGAGTAGCCATACATATATCAGACAATCTAGACTTTAAAATAAAGACTGTATCAAGAGATGCAGAAGAGCATTATATCATAATCAAGGGGTCTATCCACCAAAAAGACCTAACAATTGTAAACATTTATGTGCCAAATGTGAAAGCACCCAAATACATAAATCAATCACAAACATAAACTCATTGGTAGTAATACCATAATAGTAGGAGACTTCAACACCCCACTCACAACAATGGACAGATCATCTAATCAAAAAATCAACAAGGAAACAATGGTTTTGAACGACACACTGGACCCGATGGACTTAACAGATATATTCAGAACATTTCATCCTAAAGCAGCAGAATATACATTCTCTCCAGTGCACATAGAATGTTCTCCAGAATAGACCATATACTGGGACACAAATCAGACCTAAGTAAGTACAAAAAGATCAAGATCATACCGTGCATATCTTCAGACCACATCACTATGAAATTCGAAATCAACCAAAAAAAAATTTGGAAAGGTAACAAATACTTGGAGACTGAAGAACATCCTACTAAAGAATGAATGGGCTAACCAAGCAGTTAAAGAGGAAATTAAAAAGTATGTGGAAGTCAATGAAAATGATAACACCACAACCCAAAACCTCTGGGATGCAACACAGGCAGTCATAAGAGGAAAGTATATAGCAATCCAGGCCTTCCTAAAGAAGGAAGAAAGATCTCATCTCAGATACACAGCATAACCTTACACCTTAAGGAGCTGGAAAAAGAACAGCAAATAAAACCCAAAATCAGCAGAAGACAGGAAATAATAAAGATTAGAGCAGACATTAATGCTATTAAAACCAAAAAGTAGAACAGATCAATAAAACCAGAAGCTGGTTCTTTGAAAGAATTAACAAAATTGATAAACCACTAGCCAGTTTGATCAAAGAGAAAAAGGAAATGACCCAAATAAATAAAATCAAGAATGAAAGAGGAGAGATCACAACCAACACAGCAGAAATAAAAACGATAATAAGAAAATATTATGAGCAATTATATGCCAATAAAATGGGCAATCTGGAAGAAATGGACAAATTCCTAGAAACATATACACTACCAAAACTGAAACAGGAAGAAATAGAAAATTTGAACAGACCCATAACCAGTGAGGAAATCAAATTAGTAGTCAAAAATCTGCCAAAAAAAAAAAAAAAAACACACACAAGAGTCCAGGGCCAGATGGCTTTCTAGGGGAATTCTACTAAACATTTAAGAAAGAGTTAACACCTATTCTCCTGAAGCTGTTCCAAAAAATAGAAATGGAAGGAAAACTTCCAAACTCTTTCTATGAAGCCAGCATTACCTTGATTCCAAAACCAGAGACCCCACTAAAAAGGAGAACTATAGACCAAATTCCCTGATGAACATGGATGCAAAAATCCTCAACAAGATATAAGCCAACTGGATCCAACAATACATTAAAAAAATTATTCACCACAACCAAGTTGGATTTATACCTGGGATGCAGGGCTGGTTCAATATCCACAAAACAATTAATATGATTCATCACATCAATAAAAGAAAGGACAAGAATCATATGATCCTCTCAATAGATGCAGAGAAAGCATTTGACAAAATACAGCATCCTTTCTTGATAAAAACCCTCAAGAAAGTAGGGACAGAAGGAACACACCTCGAGATCATAAAAGCCATATACGAACGACCCAACGCTAATATCATCCTCAATGGGGAAAAACTGAGAGCTTCCCCCTAAAGCCAGGAACAAGACAGGGATGTCCACTCTTGCCACTCTTATTCAACATAGTATTGGAAGTCTTAGCCTCTGCAATCAGACAACACAAAGAAATAAAAGTCATCCAAATCGGCCAGGAGGAGGTCAAATTTTCACTCTTCGCAGATGACATGATACTCTATATGGAAAACCCAAAAGATTCCACCAAAAAACTGCTAGAATTGATTCATGAATTCAGCAAAATTGCAGGATATAAAATCAGTGCACAGAAATCGGTTGCATTCCTACACACCAACAATGAAGTGACAGAAAGAGAAATCAAGGAATCGATCCCATTTACAGTTGCACAAAAAAACCATAAAATACTAGGAATAAATCTAACCAAAGACGTGAAAAATCTATACGCTGAAAGCTATAGAAAGCTTATGAAAGAAATTGAAGAAGACACAAAAAAATGGAAAAAGATTCCATGCTCCTGGATAGGAAGAACAAATAGCATTAAAATGTCGATACTACCCAAAGCAATCTACGTATTCAATGCAATCCCTATCAAAATAACACCAGCATTATTCACAGAGCTAGAACAAATAATCCTAAAATTTGTATGGAACAAGAAAAGACCCGAATAGCCAAAGCAATCTTGAAAAAGAAAACCAAAGCAGGAGGCATCACAATCCCAGACTTCAAGCTATACTACAAAGCTGTAATCATCAAGACAGTATGGTACTGGTACAAGAGCAGACACTCAGATCAATGGAACAGAATAGAGAACCCAGAAATGGACCCACAAACATATGGTCAACTAATCTTTGACAAAGCAGGAAAGAATATCCAATGGAATAAAGATAATCTCTTCAGCAGGTGGTGCTGGGAAAAGTGGACAGTGACATGCAGAAGAATGAACCTGGACCACTTTCTTACATTATACACAAAAATAAACTCAAAGTGGATGAAAGACCTCAATGTAAGACAGGAAGCCATCAAAATCCTCAAGGAGAAAGCAGGCAAAAACCTCTTTGATCTTGGCCACAGCAACGTCTTAACACGTCTCCAGAGGCAAGGGAAACAAAAGCAAAAATGAATTACTGGGACCTCATCAAAATAAAAAGCTTTTGCACAGCAAAGGACACAATCAGCAAAACTAAAAGGCAACTGACAGAATGGGAGAAGATATTTGCAAATGACATATCAGATAAAGGGTTAGTATCCAAAATCTATAAAGAACTTACCAAACTCAACACCCAAAAAACAAATAATCCAGTGAAGAAATGGGCAAAAGACATGAATAGATACTTCTCCAGAGAAGACATCCAGATGGCCAACTGGCACAGGAAAAAATACTCAACATCACTCATCATCAGGGAAATACAAATCAAAACCACAATGAGATACCACTCACACCTGTCAGAATGGCTAACATTGGGGCGCCTGGGTGGCGCAGTCGGTTAAGCGTCCGACTTCAGCCGGGTCACGATCTCGCGGTCCGTGAGTTCGAGCCCCGCGTCGGGCTCTGGGCTGATGGCTCGGAGCCTGGAGCCTGTTTCCGATTCTGTGTCTCCCTCTCTCTCTGCCCCTCCCCCGTTCATGCTCTGTCTCTCTCTGTCCCAAAAATAAAAAATAAAAATAAA